>NW_025765131.1:0-61315 GCF_003918875.1 Haliotis rubra | reverse complement strand
ATCTGTGCAAGCAATATCGCTAATGGAAGAAAATAGAAGGTGAGGGTGTCATGCAGTTTTTACAGATCTTTGCATACAACATCGCTGTTGGGAGTAAATAGAAGGTTAGTGTGTCACACAGTGTTTTTATGGATCTTTGGGCACAACTTCGGTATTGGGAGAAAATAGAAGGTAAGGATGTCATACAGTGTTTTTATGGCTCTTTGCATACAACTTTGCTATTGGGAGAAAAATAGAAGGTAAGGATGCCTCATACAGTGCTTCTATGGATCTTTGCATACAACTTCGCTATTGGGAGAAATAGAAGGTAAGGATGTCATACAGTGTTTTTATGGATCTTTTGCATACAACTCTCGCTATTGGGAGAAGATAGAAGGTAAGGGTGTCATACAGTGCTTTTTGTATGGATCTTTGCATACAACTTCACTATTGGGAGAAGATAGAAGGTAAGGATGTCATACAGTGTTTTATGGATCTTTGCATACAACATCGCTATTGGGAGAAAATAGAAAGTAAGGATGTCATACAGTGTTTTTATGGATCTTTGCATACAACTTCGCTGTTGGGAGAAGATAGAAGTTTAGTGTGTCAAACAGTGTCTTTAAGAATCGTTGCATACAACATTGCTACTGGGAGAAAATAGAAGGTAAGGATGTCATACAGTGTTTTTATGGATCTTTGCATAAAAAACATCGCTATTGGGAGAAGATAGAAGGTTAGGGGAAATATTGTGATAACGATCTCTGTACACAACATTGCTTTTGTGAGAAAATACATTTTTCGTGTGACACTGTGATAATTTAAAAGGTTTTGAGAGCATAGAAGGTACATGTGACAAACTGACTGTTACTAATTGTGAGCATCAAACTAAAGCTCTGTACTTTTGTGTATCAATCGTGTCAACAAGATCATGATTTTTCTGTTACTGGAGCATTGGTTGTAGAAGGTTGCACTTGAACCATCTACAAATATTTCATAACAATAGACGTAATAGTACAAAACTCAATATATTTATTTTCATTACTAGCTCATATATATTCTTAAATGTGAACAACATATTTAACAAAACGATAAAATTCAACATTTGATAAGGATATGACGTATGGCCTATTTAATATACTGAGTCAAAAAAGAAACTTCACAAAATGTAATTTGAAAAATAATGAATAATTTTTCTCTGATGATACATCTATGCATCCGAAATGGGATCCCTATCTTTCGACTCTAGAAAAAACGTTAGCAAAACCCACTCAAACCCATCCATTCGTCGTGCAAATGACGTTAGTGCCAAATCAGGTTTTGCAATAGAGCACGTTTTGGTATGCACTTGGGAGAAGGCTTCGTGGTCTTAGGAACCAACCTCAGAATTTGCAGGAACTTGGCGCTGCCTTGCAAGAGCAATGGCGCAGAATCCCCAACCACTTGTTCACAAGCATCAGGCAGTCGATGAGGAGACGGTGTTTGGCAGTGGTGAATGCGCGGGGAGGCCATACACGATATTGAACTGAGAAATTTCGCATTTTTGTTCTTGTGGACTTGACATTCTGTATACCCATGTTTTGAACGGCGGTGCAGCCTAATGGAACTGATTATGGCACTGTCAGTGTATCGAGTACATCACACAGATCTCAGCAATGAAATGATAACAATTTAACCATCTTACCATCTCTTGTTCTTTATAGTGCCCTGAAGAAAGAATGTGAAGTTTCTTTTTGACTTAGTATATATACTTGATATACTTTGATATATATATTACTGAGAAAATAGTGGACAATGTATCAAACATGGATAATTATATTCATCGTGGCAATATCATCCACACTATATTCACACACACACGTCACACCCATACACACACACGTCATACCCATTACACCCCCACCCCGCCCACCCACCCTACACACATACTCATATTTATTACCTACAAGGGCGAAAATAGCGGGGTTCATATTTTTCTTACAGTCGCTCGCGCTCAGGAAAAACCATTTAGGCACTCGTGTCGTAAATAGTCTGACATGGTCACATATGACCTATAATATCCTCTATGTATAAACACACTCATACATACACTGGAGGAATATTGTGGCATGCAGCGTTAACCAACCATCAAAGAAAACAGGTATCCAATACCAGAGGAATATTGCGACATGCGGCTTAAGCAACCATCAACCAAAGCAAAACACTGGTATCCAATACCAGAGGAATATTGCGACAAGCGACCTTTAACCAACCATCAAACAAACAAAACACTGGTATCCAATACCGGAGGAATATTGCAGCATGCAGCGTTAACCCAACCATCAAACTAACAAAACACTGGGATCCAATACCAGAGGAATATGGCGACATGCGGCGTTAACCAACCATCAAACAAACAAAACACTGGTATTCAATACCAGATGAATATTAATGGCATGCAGGGTTAACCAACCATCAAACTAACAAACACTGGTATCCAATACCAGAGGAATAGTGCGACATGCGGCGTTAACCAACCATCAAACTAACAAACACTGGTATCCAATACCGGAGGAATATTGCGACATGCGGCGTTAACCAACCATCAAACAAACAAAACACTGGTATCCAATACCAGAGGAATATTGCGACATGCGGCGTTAACCAACCATCAAACTAACAAACATTGGTATCAATACCGGAGGAATATTGCAGCATGCAGTGTTAACCAACCATCAAACAAACAAAACACTGGGATCCAATACCGAGAGGAATATTGCGACATGCAGCGTTAACCAACCATTAAACAAACACAACACTGGGATCAATACCACAGGAATATAGTGCGACATGCGATGTTAACCAACCATCAAACTAACAAACATTGGTATCCAATACCGGAGGAATATTGCAGCATACAGTGTTAACCAACCATCAAGCAAACAAAACACTGGGATCAATACCGGAGGAATATTGCTGGCATGCGGCGTTAACCAACCAACCAAAAACAAAACACTGGTATTCAATACCAGATGAATATTAATGGCATGCAGCGTTTACCAACATCAAACAAACAAAACACTGGGATTCAACACTGGAGGAATATTGTGATTGCTGATGATGTTAAGAGGGGGATGGGGGTGAGTCATCAGTTTGTATATAGACATATATTATGCAATAAATATCATGCTAGTATGAAACCAATATCACAAAGTGGAAAATATTCACATATGTGAAACCAATATTACAACAAATTAGAATAAATTATATTTAATCTAGAACGCCTCTTACGATTGTCAGGGTATTACTGAACAAGCGGCTATCATCGAACAAAATTCTATTATTTCCGTATATTTTTCTCAATTTGCAATGGTATTACAGCTTTCCGTCTGACAGGCGATGTAGCGTCAGAGCTTTCAGAGAATCTTACAATTCATTTCACCCGTTTCCACGAGAGTTTCAACAGTCATTACCGAAAACTTCGGGACAAAAGGAAGGGGAGGAGAGGTGTGCCGCACCCTGCCAATTATATACAGGGCAATACAACAGAACATATCTTTCACCCTCAACATCCTCACTACACGGAAGACATACCATCTCATTTACGTTCACATTTGTATATCTGCCGGTTCCAAATGCAGAGGAGCAGTACCTGATCTGAATCTGGGGAAGGCAGAGCCCGGTATGAACAAGGGCATACACATACTCACGTAACTTTCACAGCCATACACATCCTTAAACATTCCATGCGATCGTAGTTTATTACCTCCCCGTTCTACCGCTTGGCGGTACTAGGCTCCTACCAACCACTCACATAGTTCTACATACAAATATCTCGCACACACTCACATACACGTTTAACACTAACATCAGCTACCACACTCAGGCCCCATTCATTTAACCTTGCTTTAATTCGTTTAATTCCAATTTCTCACACGTCCACTCGCACATCACACCACATAAAACATACTTGTTTATTCTGAAAGACATTTTTCTAAAACGACTAGCATTGCCTAGCAATTGTCACACCCCATTAATCCCCATTCCCACAACGTTGGAGGGATCCCAACCCCATGTCCCCATTCACTCGTCACGCAACGTTAGATCCCCACGCTGCACAATACCCAATTTCCCCCGCCGTGATATTGCTGGAATATTGCTAAACGCGGCGTAAAACCAAACTCGATGGTCAGTCTTAAAGAACGATGGTGGACAGCATTTGCAGCGGAAACCTCCCGATGACCCCAGATAGAGTGAGTGAGTGAGTTGAGTTTTACGCCGCACTCAGCTAATATTCCAGCTATATGGCGATGGTCTGTAAATAATCGAGTCTGGACCAGACAATCCAGTGATCAACAGCAGCACGAGCATCGATCTGCGCAATTGGGAACGGATGACATGTAGTCAACCAAGTCAGAGAGCCTGACCACCCGATCCCGTTAGTCGCCTCTTACGACAAGCACAGTCGCCTTTTGTGGCAAGCACCGGTTGCTGAAGACCTATTCTTCCCCGGATCTTCACGGGGTACCCCAGATAGCAGTCAAAGGTAGTTAATCTCACGACTTTGGTGAGAGGGCACTCTGCTGAGAAAGCTGCCCCACCTTACACGTCATGTATCAGGCACCATTATGTTATTTAGTTACTAAAATTTCAGTCACATAAATCAATGTTAGCCGATACTAAAAGTGCCATAAGGACCAAATGAATGTTAGTCTTAAACAACACGTTTCTTGGTTCTCTAATTGGACCATGAACATGATTTTTAAGAATCTGTAAACAATTCCGTTATTATCACTACTGTCCATGTTGAAATAAATAATTTGCATGAAAAATTACCCCTCAACCCCCATAAGAAAATACATACATGTCAGTTATGTAAAGAGATCAAATAATAATTACTACAGAGCTACAATTTGTGCAGAGGCATGGGCGATAGTAGGAATGTGTTGCAATTAGTAATATTTTAAACCCAAATAAACAGAATCGTAAAAACGCATACCTTACCATCAACCGATAAATGCTATAATAATGTTTATAATGTTAATGATTTTGCACCAATGTATGCGTTTATCTTTTGAAAAAGGTGACAAATTTTGTCTTCAAACAAATGACGAGAAGTCGATCGAATGATCGTCTGTAATGTAATAGTAAATCGTGAAATATATTCATCCCTATTTTTTATATGTAAGAAACGTATCTTAAAACGTATCTTTTATCAATACAAATGTACATGTATTATCATATTTGATAAGATACCGAGAAAATACAATTCATGCTTGCTTTTTATACAGGAACAGTAACTCGAGTATCAGGGTTATCCCGAAGAGATAAAAGAGATAAAAAGATCAGTTGTAACATAGCGTACCTTGACTTGTTTGGAATTTGGGACTGTTTGGAATAGCCCAACATGACTGTTTGGAATAGCGTGGATAAGGGTGTTCGGAATAGCCCGACACAACTGTTTGAAATAGCCTGACAAAGGGTGTTTTTGGAATAACCCGACATTGCTGTTTGAAATAGCACGACATGACTGTTTGGAATAACCCGACAAAAGTGTTTGGGAATAGCACGACGCGTGGCTGTTTTGGAATAACCCGACATGGCTGTTTGGAATAGTCCGACATGGCTGTTTGGAATAGTAACCCGACATGGCTTTTTGGAATAACCCGACATGACTGTTTGGAATAACCTGACATGGCTAGCCGACATGACTGTTGGAATAACCCGACAAGGGGTGTTTGGAATAGCCCGACATGACTGTTTGGAATAACCTGACATGGCTGTTTGGAATAGCACGACATGACTGTTTGGAATAGCCCGACAAGGGTGTTTGGAATAGCCCGACATGGCTGTTTGGAATAACCCGCCAAGGGTGTTTGGAATAACCCGACATGGCTGTTTGGAATAGAATCTGACATGGCTGTTTGGAATAGTCTGACATGGCTGTTTCGAATAACCCGACATGACTGTTTGGAATAGCACGACATGGCTGTTTGGAATAGCCCGACATGGATGTTTAGGAATAACCCGACAAGGGTGTTTGGAATAGCCCACGACTATTTGGAATAACCCGACATGACTGTTTGGAATAGCACGACATGGCTGTTTGGAATACATGGATGTTTAGGACAAAACCCGATTAAGAGGGTGTTTGGAATAGCCTGACATGACTGTTTGGAATAACCTGACATGACTGTTTGGAATAGCCCGACATGACATGTTTGGAATAACCTGACATGGCTGTTTGGAATAACGACATGACTGTTTTGGAATAGCCTGACAATTTACTGCTCCTGAATAGCCCAACATGACAGTTTAAGGAATAGCCCGACATGGATTGTTTCACGAGAATAGCCTGAGAAGGGTGTTCCAGAATAACGACTGACTCTTTGGATTAGCCCGACGCTGACTGTTTGGAATAACCACGACAAGACTGTTCCGGAATAGCCTGAAGGTGTTTAGAATAACCATGACTCTTTGGATTAGCCCGGTGACTGTTTGGAATAACCCGACAAATTAATGTTCGGAATAGCCTGAAGGGTGTTCGGAATACCCTGACATGGGTGTTTGGAAGAGCCGACAAGGACTGTTTGGAATAGCCGCATGACTGTTTGGAATAACTGAAATGGCTGACAATAATACGACATGGGTGTTTGGAATAACCCGACATGACTGTTTTGGAATAACAACATGGCTGCTTGAAATAACCCGACATTACTAGTTTGGAATAGCCTGACAAGGTGTTTGGAATAACCCGACTTGTAGCTGTTTTGAATAGTCCGACATGACTGTTTGGAATAACCTGACATGACTGTTTGGAATAACCAACATGGCTGTTTGAAATGACCCGACATTGCACTGTTAGAATAGCCTGATGACATGACTGTTTGGAATAACCCGACATATCTGTTTGGAATAACCCGAATAAAAGGCTGTTTGGGAATAGCCTGACGCAACTGTTTGGAATAACCCGACAAGGCTGTTTGGAATAACTCGATAAGGCTGTTTGGAATAATCCAAGAAAGAGTGTTTGGACGAGTCGACAAGATTTTAAAGAAGAGAAGAAAGTTTGATAATGTGAAATATCTTATAGCAAAATGATTGGTAGACAAGTCTTACTTGCCTTGATGTGTATCTTTGATTCCCGGTTCTTTGTCAGTATTGCTTATTGCTTCATATAATAAAACACAACAGGAATGGGAAGGGCGGGGGTATGAATGTTAGCTGTTCGGTAATACCCTGACACCGATCTACACAAGAAGGGGAATCCTGCTTGAATGATTTTGCACATTTTGTCGAAACACTCGATTCTGAGTCGTTTCCTCAGAGCTTTCACTGTGACATATTCACATCAACTACTGTGATAATTTCAATATATGAATAATTGTGTGTGGATTCAAAAACCTTTTTCGGTATGAAAAATCAATAAAAGCTAAAAAATCTGGTTTTGAAACAATTTTTTACATTTTGTGTGTTCACTTCTTCTGTGTCCCTTGACTTGCATCACACGTCATTAGAATCGTATCATTTACTGTCGGACAATTACATCGTCTACAGCAATAGTCTTCATCATGCTAATATTAGTGTGAGTATTTAAAATGTTTTCCAGTCTCAGGAGGAACTCAGGAAAGGGTGAAAGCAGACATCCGAAGAACTTGGTTGTATTTTGTACACAACAAACAGAACACAAACCGAACCCTTCTATGTCCGCTTCACTCACTTCCTTGAAACAGTTGATAGAAATATCTCCGTTACACAGATAACTTCACACAACCTCATGGCTGACTTCACACAGTCTCATGGCCGATTTCACAGTTTCATGGCCAGTTAATTTTTCTATTCCAGCGCTTGGTAGATGAGAGAGTCTTCTTTGTGTCAGTCATGTCGATGTCCTCCCCGCTGATCAGACTCATGGACAGAGTGTGGTCAAGGAATACCGGCGGCCCAGCACTAAACATGGGGAAGAGTGGCTCACTGAACTCACCATTACACTTGCCTAGAACAACCTGTCTGTCCAAGGTCGATGAATGCCAACTCTGTCCCTCCCCCACATCCAGTACAACGCCATAGTGGAGGGTGGCCTGTGTGCCAAGGGTGTTGGTCGGATGGTGTTCTGGTGACACCTCGCCCCTGCCCCTCCCTCCACACCCAGGTACCAGATACTCTCCCTGTGTGATGCTACATCTCCCTTCACGCGGACACACCAGGAGCGGTGGCGCTGTCCATAAACATACAACCAACTGTCCACCTGTCCTGCCTCACACAGTCCCATCTCTAGCAGGACTGGCAGGTACAGCCTATCATCCACCCTCAATTCTGGTTTCTGTCTCCCAGTATCTGGGGGTGGTGGGTAGGGGTGTGTGGAGGGAGGAGGAGGATGGAGGAAGGGGGATGGGGAGCTACAGGTCCCTATGTACTTCTGTAGTCTGTTCTGCCCCTCATCCCGTGTGTCGGGCGGCGCGAGTTAACTAGCTGACCGTCTGTCGTTACGTGGCACCTCCTCTGTGTTCGCCCGTGCCGCGTCCAGGTGGAGTTTAGGACCTGGAATAAACATTGTATTTGTTGTGTAGCAAGTTTATTTCACTGTTTGTCACAAACTGAGACACAGAAAGATATTTACTAAAATATCGGCAGATTGTGGATTGTTTCCCAAACAGTGCGCTGAATGTTTGTCTGTGTTTTCATCCGTGTAGAATATCTCCCACTACTGAGCTATATTAGCGCTAATTATTACGTAAAAATATTACTACGAGAATTCAAAATGCAATTTCATTAAGAAACAAGTGGATTAGTTTACAGAAAACGTAATATAAAAGAATTTTTAGTACACTTCTGATTTACCCCCATTGTTGTGATATCTGCCAGACGTGGACGATGTTCGGGAGTAAAATACGATCTCAGTGAAGTGAATTTCTCAACAAAAGTGTTTGTGGTGTAGATTCTATATGAATCTGTCACATTATATAAACAAATAAACTTAACAGTATCGTGTTTTAGGGTAGTTTTGACATTTTCTGTGTTCATCATACACCACATGAACAGGTAACTTCTATGTCCGCTTCAGTCACTTTCACAGTTACACCGTCAGTCAGTGTGTCGCGATATGTTTACAAACGCTGGTCAGAGATGAATGGCCAAACTTTTGTCAACTTTCTACGTTATTCAAGTGTTGAAAGAAGCAGTTCTATGGTTCTATAATTGTACTGACATCAGTAATGGTTTGAGATTCAGTTAACGCCGACAGATGCGTTTTACAGCAATGAAGACGGTTGAGGGGAAATAGCACACATGTTTTACTTCGTTCTGTTGTTTGAACATTTCACTTTTATCAGGGATGGAAAGTTGAATAGGCTGTGTGAAATTAACTCATAACCCAATATATTTGAAATATATTTTACATGAACTGGTTACAACTATGTCAACTCTTTCACTGATAGACGGTCACAGTCTCGTTGAGCGAGTTGAGGTCGCGCTCTGCGCGCGCGTATGTGTGTGCGTGTGTTTAGTTTGCCGATGGTATTACACACCATCACAAGTGATGTTTATCAAATTCACGCTTGTTTAAATCTCGTAGACAAAACAGACTCGACTTTGCGAGCGGCGAGTTTAGTTTTACGCCACTTTTAGCAATATTCCAGCAATATTACGACGGGGACACCAGAAATGGGCTTCACACTTGTACCTATATGGGGGTCGAACCCGAGTTTTCAGTGTGACAAGCGAACGCTTTAACCACTAGGCTTCCCACCAGACCTGACTTTGACTTGAGGTCCGACCGCGACTAGAGCACACGATTTTCGTTATTAGTTATTTGGTCTATATAATCTCTTTTTGAACCATGTCTAGGAACATCATCGATATTTATCTATCTAAATGCTGATGATATACCTTTACTGAACATTATTGTTTTAGAAAAGTAAAAATATGAGAATTTAGAATTATCAGCACCGACACTAAGTCTTTTAATTTGTTCAAAGTGAAAAAGTACCTGGTACCAGTAGAACAGTTCTCCTCACTCCAGGAACTAACATGAAGTGGATACATAAACCACATGCAGGAATGCCCTCGCTGTTTAAGAATATATTTTCCTAACCTGTGGCACGACAATTAACAAGTTCTTTTTTTCTAGAATTCTCATTTCTGAAAATAGTCGAAGTGGGTGGACATCAATAAACTAATTGCGAACTAACGACTTAAATGTCTGGGCAAAACATTTCGAGAAATTATCGATTACTACGTACAGAAGACTCTGTTTGAGAATAAAGATGTGAGCTGTCTCCCAGAGTTGCAGATAGTCTGTTCTTCGGTGGAATAAGCAGTATGAGCTATCTATTACCTATAAAACTGAACTTGTTTCAGAACATGTGCAAATACGCATGCACAGTTTTAGGAAAACCCTCTAGAATAACAATCTACTGGGGTTTACACTACGTATCCTTCTCATCTAGCGGGCACGTACTTCTTCAAATCTTTGGTAATGATGGGGAGGTTCAATGCCGGAAACTAAATTCGCGACGTTTCTCGATTGAATGAGCAAAGCCTTGGCGGTACTTGCAATTCAATGTCATGTCTGAATGAACATAGCCGTCTCACTCCAGAGGCTCACACAAATTACAAGTAAAACAGGATCAACGTGAATACTCTCTAATTGGGGAACGTATAAAAATAGCAATAAACTTATTTACACCTTTTCAGGTCTATTCTTCACATACTTTTCTTTAATTCGACATCAAATTATCATTCCCATATTGACACTATATAAAACCCGTTGTAGGTTTCCATCACAATAATAGACTACTGTCAATGTACTTCAAGAGAACGAAAGTTTGAGCAGTTCGGACACGAGGAAATGTACCTAAAATACTGCGTTGGGATCTATTGAGTAACGCTGTAACCACTAGACTACCCACCGCCCCGACATGTTATAATTGCAAACGGTACTTTGTGTTTCTTGAATAACCTGCAGTTTGTAATCTGCGCCAGAATCGGAGTATTTCAATTCTGTGCTTTGTTTGTATGGAGGTCTCAGGCCATATCACCACGGGCAGCCAAATTTGGGGTTTTCATGCCAACTGCTAAGTAAAATCTACAGGCTCGATTCTGTACAGCATTGATTCAATTGAATTCTTTAGTGCCCCAAATTGCCGACCCATATGATAAGACAAGCTCAACGAGATTCTCACACAAAGAATTAAAACATTATAAACAAAACAATCCGCTGCTCTGAATTTACAAATTATAACACTAAGTGTTCTATTTGCGAATTTAGCTGATTCCCTTAGGTAAAATTTAAATCTAAATCTTCTTGCAACCAGACCTTAATAAGCGTGGGTATTCATTGAAGATAAATAGCTCTAAAATAATCTGTAGACGCTACTAAATAAAATTCACTCTATTATAACAATGTTTTAGCAGAAATTACCCTATTCATAGATCTATCTACTCCAGACTTGGATTACGCTTCCCGGTAATTATTCACCGCAACCTATATGTGATATTTGGGATTACACTTTCTAGTAAAGTACAGATTCTAGTACTTTTGCTAGGTTTAGTCCCATCCGGGATTCGAACCCACACCCTCAGAGTCAGGCACCTAATCGCCAGCACACAAAGCCGCCTAACTCGCTCATCCACCGTGACTTCCAGATCCCGGACGGGACTCAACCAAACAAAAGTACTAGAATCTCTACTTTACTAAGAAAGTGTAATCCCAAATATACCATAGGTTACATTTGACCACTTTCTAAATGGCACTGTATAATCAATTATTCACCGTATCTTTAGCATTGGCGGTATTCCCTACTACTCCTGGGATATCCGAAATATATATTATATTTTAGCCTTCGCGGCACGACAGCGATGAGTCAGTGAGTGAGTTGAGTTTTACGCCGCACTCAGCAATATTCCAGCTATATGACGGCGGTCTGTAAATAATCGGGTCTGGGCCAGGTAATCCAGTGATCAACAGCATAAGCATCGATCTGCGCATATGTCAACCGATGATATGTGTCAACCAAGTCAGCGAGCCTGACCAACCGATCCCATTAGTCGCCTCTTACGACAAGCATTGGTTACTGAAGGCCAATATTCTAACCCGGTCCTTCACGGGTGACGACAGCGATGAGAACAGGTATGGCACACATACACTCTGCTGCAGTGATTAAAGCTCGGAAACTACGTCTCGCCTCGGTGGATGATGCAGACCGGTTATCCTCTAGCCTTCATATTTTGTATTTACTTCTACTGGGTTGATGTAACTGTGGGTGGGCTGACGTCCTCTTATGTCCATCTGAATCGGTGTATCGGATGGATACTGGAGCCTGGTTATTGTCTGGTGTTGGCTTACATTATCTGTTTTGTTTTATTTGACGTCTGGACCAACCTTTGGAAATGTTAAATTACTACGCCCGTATATGGCAAAAGATAGCTTCTGACCATTTTAAAGTTTGGACATACATGTTTTATCTATTGTGTGCTTTTAGCATGTTTTACTTGATGTATTAACTTAATAGAATGGAATCGGATGATACGGTGACCTGGATCATTAGCAACCACGATATCTTAACAGTTTCTTGATTCACTGTTGTGTTGTTTTTAAAGAACGTTCAGTCATCCCATCACTTGTTCTCGGAAATACTTACATGAAACCAGAAGAGGTCGGCGTGTCAGTCCAACAACGTGTACACTGCTTCCATAATCTGAAAGGTGAGAGTCAAATGTCTGAAAATATTTAGGTAGTGTCTGGTATGAAACACTTTGCACTGTTTGCCAATGGACGTACATAGAATTTGTTTTGGGACTTCACAGATAATAATCACGATGTAACATAATATAGATTATTAATTTTTCTAAAAAATATTTTATCTTGTCCCCTGCAAAGGCAACAAAACCTAACCATAACAAAAGCATATATCTGCTTAAAAGCTGTGTCTGTTATACTCTTTATAACTATTATACTATTATATCATAAGTAAAAGAGTGTGTGTGGTTGTGTGTGTGTGTGTGTTTCTATTTGAATCCCTTTCAAATATAACTAACATCACAAACCCTTCCCTTTCAAGTTTAAAGCAAGAGAAAACTGTGATGTTAAAGTATACACTTCAACATACAATGCATAAAACAGTTTGGTAGTGGTTTGCAACGGATCGAAATATCTAGTACACACGGACGTTTCTACGAACATGTAGACTGGTTGACGACAAAAGAAAATACACATCAATATGTATGTGTAAATGTCTTCTTATATACTCCCACGTGAACATGTTTTATTTAATGTGTATTATACATTATTACCTATGTGGGAAGGAGGACACGGGGTAGTATTTTTCCTGTAAGTCCCTAGGGAGGTTACACCTTTTGGTGAAGGTTGATTGGCTGTTTCAGAAAATAAACAGCCAATCACTGTATATTGTGCAATTACATCCTACCTTACTAAACGTACCTTGATATTTGTATCTTCATACATGTGTCACGCCCACACACGTGGTAAAAAAGCAACTACACGTAAAGGATGGCCTTCCATTTTATGATCATTAGAAATACTAGCCATGGTGCTGTACCAAAATACTCCCCCAACCGGTGTTTTGCTCACGTTGGGACACGACTCCTTTTCAGTTCTGTCCTTCCGAACAATGTAGAGCATTGCACTTATTGATATATACTGCTAGAAAAGTTAAAGAACACTATCCCCGTGAAGATCCGGGTTAGAATTATTGATCTTCAGTAAACCATGACTACCGGGATCGGGTGGTCAGGCTCTCTGACTTGGTTGACACATACCATAGTATTCCAATTGATTGCGGAGATCGATGCTGTAGTTGATCACTGAATTGTCTGGTCCAGACTCGATTATTTACAGACGGCCGCCAAATAGCTGTAATATTGCTGAGTGCGACGTTAACCAACCAACCAACCAAGTAAATACCACTGACACCTCGAGTTCTGTGTGTTTGCATTATCCACCACTTATGCAGATAAACTATAGTCGTGTAAAAGAAAGGGTGTTCTTTAACTTTTCAGTAGTATATGAATACATTTTGTATTGGAAACTTCAATAAGAACAAAATAATAAACTTTTGATTTCGGCCAGCAAACAATATGTTTAATGTGGCACTGTGAAAATCTACCTTTTTCCAGACAGCCATTGTTTGCTTTCAGTTCCATGAGTTGCTGCTCGTCGTCTCTGATGATCTGCAAGAAAAGCAGCGACGTACAACAAGGCAGTAAAGAATAAGCCAGGTACATAGATAGACAGGTAGGGGGAGGTAGGTAGGTAGTAAGAGAGGAAGGGAGGTAGGTATGTAAGGCGGTAGGTTTAAGGAGGGAGGTAAGTAGGTAGGCAGGGAGGGAAGGAGGTAAGTACGTAAGTAGGCAGGGAGGGAGGTAAGGAGGCAGGGGAGAGGGAGGGAGGTATGTATGTAGGAAGGTAGGGAGGGAGGAGAGGGAGAGGGTTAGTAGGTAGGGAGGCAGGAGGCAGGGAGGGAGGGAGGTAAGTAGGCAGGGAGGGAGGGAGGCAGGGGAGGGAGATAAGTAGGTAGGGAGGTAGGGACAAAGAGAGGGAGGAGGTAAGTAGGTAGGTAGGTAGGGAGGGAATGAAGGAGGTAAGTAGGGAGGGAGGGGGAGGAAGGGGAGGTAAGTGTGTGTGAGGTAGGGAGGTAGGTAGGTAGGTAGGTAGGTAGGGGAAGAGAAGATGGGTAGGTAGGTAGGGAATTAGGGACAAATGGGAGGGAAGTAGGTAGCAGAGGTAGGTAGAGAGGAAGGGAGGTCTGCAGGGGGGAGGTAAGTGTAGAGGTAGGCAGTCAGGGAGTTAAGCAGGGGAGGGAGGTGTGGGGCAGGTAGAGGGGAAGCAGGGAGGGGAGGCAAGGAGGGAGGGACGGAGGTGGTAGGAAGGGAAGGATACCGTAAGCAGCGGCATGGAGGCAGGTATGAGGAACGACCAGGCGGTAAGTACAAGAGAGGAGTGTGCAGTAAGGAATCAAAGTAGGAACGGAAGGAGAGCAGTAAATAACCGAGGGAAGGAGGCAGGGAGTTAGTACAATTGTAGAAAGGGAGGTCATGTAGGTAGAGGGGTAACTGTATGAGTGGGGTAGGCAGGTGGCAGAGGTAGGTGGAATGGGACAAATGGAATGGAAGGAATGAAGGTAGTAGAGAGGAAGGGAGGTGGGGGAGTGGCAGAGGTAGTGAAAAGGGTGGAGGGAGGTGGTGGAGGAGGTGCAAGTGTGTGGTGGTAGGTAGTGGTAGGTTGAGGCAGGAGGTGGATGGAATAACCGACAAACGAACCAGATAAATATGGAATCGAACGCGGCACACGGAAACGGAGGAGGACCACACGGGAGGCATGACACGGGAGGAAGGCATGGAGGAAATATGGAAGGAACAACCGACGACACAACATGGATTGATTCATCTGAAGATGGATGTGGATAACACACGGAGAGCCGGAAATGGAACACACGGAACATCATGGATGAACAAAGGAAGACGGAGCCCCAGTGGAACGCAACAAAGGAAAGCCACACATAATCTTAGCCCACACCATTGTAATGGCACACAGGAAGCCGACCCTTGCCTGACACATGAAACAGCTGGAACGGACAGGAGCCTGAAACGGAAATGAAAGACCGAAGAATAAAATGGAGGGTCATTTATGAATGGAATTGAATGGAAGGAAGGAATATCTGGATATACAACAACGGAAGAAGATAATAAGGACACCAATAGTTTATGCACATACGAATGGAAAGAAGATTGATAACTGGATGATGGATTGAATGAAGAATAAAAACACATAAGGATAGTGGAATATGGATGGAATAACGGCCTGGAACATGGATGGATGGAATAACGGGATAATGGACGGAAGAGATGGAATAGATGGATAACTGGAATGGATAATGGAAGATATTGAAGGAAGGAAGGAGGATGGATAACTGGAATGGAAGAAGATAATAAGATAGAAGGAGGATGGATAACTGGAATGGAACAAACATGGAAGGAGATGGAATGGAATGGATGGAATCAACATGGAGATGGATAACCTGGAATGGATAACATAAGATGGAATGAGATGAAATAATGGAATAGTCAATGCCCGGAAGAGATGGGATAACTGGAATGTATTAGTTGAAAGATAACGCCACGTGTACAAACAATATAAGATAGCTTTATAGAGATGGGATAACTGGAATGTATTAGTTGAAGATAACGCCCATCAGGTACAAACACATAAGATAGCGTTTATAGAGATGGGATAACTGAATGTATTAGTTGAAGATAACGCCTCGTGTACAAGCACATAAGATAGCTTTGTAGAGATGGGATAACGATATGTATTAGTTGAAGATAATGTCTCATGCGTGTACAAACACATAAGATAGCTTTATAGAGATGGGATAACTGAATGTATTAGTTGAAGATAACACCTCGTGTACAAACACATAAGATAGCTTTATAGAGATGGGATAACTGAATGTATTAGTTGAAGATAATGCCTCGTGTACAAACACATAAGATAGCTTTATAGAGATGGGATAACTGAATGTATTAGTTGAAGATAACACCTCGTGTACAAACACATAAGATAGCTTTATAGAGATGGGATAACTGAATGTATTAGTTGAAGATAATGTCTCGTGTACAAACACTTAAGATAGCTTTATAGAGATGGGATAACTGGAATGTATTAGTTGAAGATAATGTCTCGTGTACAAATACATAAGATAGCTTAATAGAGATGGGGTAACTGAATGTATTAGTTGAAGATAATACCTCGTGTACAAGCACATAAGATAGCTTTATAGAGAGATGGGGTAACTGAATATGTATTAGTTGAAGATAATGTCTCGTGTACAAACACTTAAGATAGCTTTATAGAGATGGGATAACTGAATGTATTAGTTGAAGATAATGTCTCGCGTACAAACACTTAAGATAGCTTCATAGAGATGGGATAACTGAATGTATTAGTTGAAGATAACACGTCGTGTACAAACACATAAGATAGCTTAATAGAGATGGGATAACTGAATGTATTAGTTGAAGATAACGCCTCGTGTACAAGTACATAAGATAGCTTAATAGAGATGGGAGTAACTGAATGTATTAGTTGAAGATAATACCTCGTGTACAAGCACATAAAGATAGCTTTATAGAGATGGGATAACTGAATGTATTAGTTGAAGATAATGTCTCGTGTACAAACACTTAAGATAGCTTTATAGAGATGGGATAACTGAATGTATTAGTTGAAGATAATGTATAAATCGTGTACAAACACTTAAGATAGCTTTATAGAGATGGGATAACTGAATGTATTAGTTGAAGATAATACCTCGTGTACAAACACATAAGATAGCTTAATAGAGATGGGATAACTGAATGTATTAGTTGAAGATAACGCCTCGTGTACAAACACATAAGATAGCTTTATAGAGATGGGATAACTGAATGTATTAGTTGAAGATAATACCTCGTGTACAAACACATAAGATAGCTTTAATAGAGATGGGATAACTGAATGTATTAGTTGAAGATAATGTCTCGTGTACAAACACATAAGATAGCTTTATAGAGATGGGATAACTGAATGTATTAGTTGAAGATAACGCCTCGTGTACAAACACATATGGTAGCTTTATAGAGATGGGATAACTGAATGTATTAGTTGAAGATAATGTCTCGTGTACAAACACATAAGATAGCTTTATAGAGATGGGATAACTGAATGTATTAGTTGAAGATAACGCCTCGTGTACAAACACATATGGTAGCTTTATAGAGATGGGATAACTGAATGTATTAGTTGAAGATAATGTCTCGTGTACAAACACATATGATAGCTTTATAGAGATGGGATAACTGAATGTATTAGTTGAAGATAATACCTCGTGTACAAACACATAAGATAGCTTTATAGAGATGGGATAACTGAATGTATTAGTTGAAGATAATACCTCGTGTACAAACACATAAGATAGCTTTATAGAGATGGGATAACTGAATGTATTAGTTGAAGATAATGTCTCGTGTACAAACACATAAGATAGCTTTATAGAGATGGGATAACTGAATGTATTAGTTGAAGATAATACCTCGTGTACAAACATATAAGATAGCTTTATAGAGATGGGATAACTGAATGTATTAGTTGAAGATAATACCTCGTGTACAAACACATAAGATAGCTTTATAGAGATGGGATAACTATATGTATTAGATGCAGCAAGCTGCCGTTTTATCTTACCTTTGTCTCGACCATTATTTGTGTTTGTCAGATTGTGATGTTGCAGAACCTGATACCTGTATAAAAGTGATAGACAAGTACATGTTAGAAGTTCCTTAATGTTTCACTTGATGTCTTGTTGCCTTTGATTTACATATAGTGTAGCACATATTCCCGTGGACTATTTATAACACGGAATCAACAAAAGAGGGCGTTTCAAGGTGTTCATCGGACACATGCATAAATGTGATTATTTTTTTAACCATGTTGTTTAGAGATGAATACACGTGATTAAGGACAGCGTACATTCTAAAGCTACTACCAATGCATTGTGTGTATTTCTACCAGACCACAGTGGACAAAGAAATAACAAGCATCATGGAAAATGTTAATGAAGTGATTTACATGGTGTAAGGGTCAAGTGGATACTGATATGACTGCAAGGAGTAATCCTGATAGGCCTTTATAAATACTTCCAACATCAGCATGGAGTTTCAGCATGAGGTGGATATGTGTAGAGCTTTAGTACATTTCATGTTCTCAACTCATGACAAGAACACATGGTATTCACCTTGCAACTGATTATGTAGTGTGTCGACAGAAACAATGTCGTCATGCTTACATCGAGTCTTCTCCCTTTCCTTTGGAAGGCCCGAACTGTTCCCCAATTTCTTCGTGACCTACTGTTGATACCGCTGATGTACCTTGCACTGGGGTGACACGTCCTGGGAAGATTGAAGGTTGTCTGCCTGGTAAACCCTGAAACTGTTGTCAGAGGTATAGGACTAGTGTTTCCATGCTGACAAATCTTATATTTGAATTCAAATTTTTTCTTAAGGTACAGGCTTAATGTCATGATTCAGATGTGGATTATAACACACACGCGCACGCCAGCACGCACGCACGCACACACTTGCTGTATTGTCAACTAATTGAAATAAAACTGCGTCATGTTCAGAAAATATTGATACTTCACTGTCAGTCTACATAGACAGTACTCACGACTTGAAACCCTGGTATCTCTATGTCTAGCAAAGATAAGTCCGCCTTGTGGTTGGCCAGGTATTCCATCACAGCCTGCCACTCCACTGAAGAACAAAATTGTGTATATAGTGTGTATATGATGCACCACGTAATATACTTATCCATAAATAATGCGTCATCAGAAATGAGCCATTGTCTCCTAGGGCAAAAGTGGTAGTAGTAATAGTGACAGTGATAGTGGTGGTAATTCTGTATGGGATATTCAGTTACATTTAACAGTTTCTAGAAACTGATTACACACCCGTGCATAATTTGTGGAGTTGTCCTTTTCTACGATCCCTGTCCTGGAAACAAAAAAGATATGTAAATAACAATATGACCCAATATATCTATCTACAACAAACGAAAGTAATGAGTATTACAATTAATTAATGGTTATGAATGTTTTCATGCATACAGTGTGTGTGGTCCAGTGTGATAACTGTTGTGAAATCATAAACAATTAGAAAAGTCTTCACCTTCAGTACGTTGTCCAGTTCTTGATTAAGTGTTTGTATCTCGTCCCAGCCTGAAAACAAACATCAAATATAGGTATGATAAACCATCTCAGTGTACATCTACGTCATCAATTGTCTAAACTCACCCTGCATATGTATCTCAATCTGTATCACAACCAATCACTCTGTATATCAACCAGCTCTGCTCAAATCACTAATTAGTAATCCAATGTACATCATGATTGTCAATTGTATATACTCACTATGCAGCTATGTATACTCTCTCATTGTTTCTCCTTGTATCACTTGTTTGGTAACGGTGTTAGTATCTACTCCGAGGCGACGTGGCATTTATTGTAATAAAGAAGTTGACTATCCACAGAACTTGGTTTTCCTTCATCTTTACAACTTCTAAAATGCCTCTAAAAGAAGATACAATAAACCTGTTCTGGGTAACCTCAATAGTGAATGACCTAATTACTGTACCGAAATCCTGCAGCATTTCATCTTCAAACTAGATACAGTTGTTATTGCTCAATGTACTACTTGACAAGTAGAACTTACCTGAAGGACACTCATAGATACTCACGGCTCTCAGGATCTTTTCCATCTGTGTTCTGCACCTCAGTTTCCATATCGTTTATCTGGCCACCTTCCTTCCATACCTGCTGAAATGTATACAGTAATGTGATCTGTGACTGGTTTTATATTCAATGGTATTAGTTGATATGTCAGCTTTCTATAATTCTTATCTTGACAGACTTCAGTTAAAGATAACATACATCTTTCCTAAATATGGAGCAATCAAACATAATATTAAATATGAAAGCAGATAATTAGGCTGCAACCCTACTAGGAAGGTAGGGTTTTAGTAAGGTACGTACTGGGATATTAGACTCCATTCCTGCATTCTCTGATTCAATGTGGAACATCTCTGGAACAAGCAAAACAAAGATTTTGTTGAAACTAACTTCATTCAATATTGAGAGAGGGTGAATTGAGAGCAACGTGCAGTCATGATAAATCCATTTTGAATCCTGCTCCAAACTAAGAAACACAAACACAACTTGCCACTTACCCATTTGTTGTTGAATGTCTGGACTTTGAACATGGCCAACCTAGAATAGAAATGACAAGTTACCTCCCTTGATCTTGCAGTAACAAGTGGAATCAAGTGAACAGACATTCCCATGGAACTGATCACAACAACTTCTTCAATCCTTATGATATTGGCACAACGATTCTCGAGATAATTTGATAATTTGATCTTAAGAATACCTCGAGTGCTACAATGTGTGTCACCACTTACCATAGCAACGCGTTGTTTCGATTCTGTATGTTTCGTTATCCCCAAAGCTGAAAGATCAAAAGAACAAACAGAAACTACAATTAAGAATCAGATATTGTGAAAATGTTTTACAGCTGCTGTACTACACATTGCTTTTAAATATGTCAATATCTGAACTGTCATTTCATTTCCTTTGGTACAATATATAATAGGTAGATAAATAACTAGATACAGATGGTGAATGGAAAAATGAAGAGCAGGTGCACGAAGATGACGGAGACAGAATGAGAGATGATTAGCATGGCAGTGAGGCACAGAATTGGGTACTTGGAGAGCGGATAAAGAGAAGAAAAATCATACGAAAAATGGATGAGTGTGAGTGAGTTTGGTTTTATGCCGCTTTTAGCAATATTTCAGCAATATCACGGCAGGGGACACCAAATATGGGCTTCACATACAATTCCCATGTGGAAAATCGAACCCGGGTCTTCGGCGTGACGAGCGAACGCTTTAACCACAAGGCTACCCAATCGCCCCGAAACATGGATGGAGAACTGAATGGAGAGATGAAGGTTGGACAAAGCTTCTGTGTTATAAGAGACACTATACATTGGATCGATGGTCAAGAATGGAAGTTGGACAGGTGAAATGATGGAGGGACACTATCAAATCCGGCAGTATTTATTTGGCTACAGAGTGTTAGAGGCGTATGGTGATCATCTGTCTTATTACCAACACAACAAACCTTCTCTCAAGAGGACATTTTAACGTCTTGACAGATCTGATCCGTTTTATCTTGGATTGTGACCTGAAACAAAATACATAGATTACTCACACTGGGTCTTTCATCATCAGGCCTTGATTGTTTGTCACTACTTTGTTTGCGATTTATACACAAGCTCTCTACAATTTCTTACCGATCTGAGAAGCGGGACAAGATTTTTCCTTTCTCTTAATCCATCATGTAAGGCTGACAACCAAGTCTCTTGTGTAGCAGACAGTTGCTTGAAACCACCCAAAGCTGAAGTGAATAAGAGTAAATAAGTAACAAATTATCACATACATATAAAATAATCGTTCCAGATTTGACCACGGCTACTCACACGCATAATGACCTTTGCTTGCTGTAAGGAGACTTGGCTTGTATTCCAGACTATGGCGTGCTTCTGGAGCCTGCAATGTGTCAAAGTGGTATACACACACAATTTCTATTTGGTATACGTTATTACACAGACATACCTTTGGTAATATGTGTGCATTATGTCCATGTTTGGAACAAGGTTGTAAATGTAAAGTAAAAATAACGGTAGGTTTCTATTAATGGACCAAATGGACAGGATTTTGGTCCCACCTCTTCTTAAGATTACACCAGTAAACAAAACAACGTATGGTTATATGTAGAATATAACTTTAAACAAAATCAACAAATGTCAGTAAAATCCTCAAGGAACTTACATAGGACATAGGTCCTGTTGATCCCAGTTTGAAACTCATACATAGATTACTCACACTGGGTCTTTCATCATCAGGCCTTGATTGTTAGTCACAACTTTGTTTGTGATTCATACACAAGCTCTCTACAATTTCTTACCGATCTGAGAAGCGGGACAAGATTTTTCCTTTCTCTTAATCCGTCATATAAGTCTGGCAACCAAGCCTCTTGTGTAGCAGACAGTTGCTTGAAACCACCCAAAGCTGAAGTGAATAAGAGTAAATAAGTAACAAATTATCACATACATCTAAAATAATCGTTCCAGATTTGACCACAGCTACTCACATGCATACTGACCTTTGCTTGGTGTAAGGGGCTTGGCTTGTATTCCAGAGTATGGCGTACTTCATGAGCCTGCAATGTGGCAAAGTGGTATAAATACACAATCACTATTTGGTATACGTTATCACACAGACATATCTTTGGTAATATGTGTGCCTTATGTCCATGTTTGGAACATGGTTGTAAATGTAAAGTAACAAATAACGGTAGGTTTTCTATAAATGGACCAAATGGACAGGATTTTGGTCCCACCACTTTTAAGATTACACCAGTAAACAAAACAGCGTATGATTATAAGTAGAATATAACTTTAAACAAAATCAACAAATGTCAGTAAAATCCTCAAGGAACTTACATAGGACATAGGTCCTGTTGATCCCAGTTTGAAACTAAATATTTTCAGCATACTGAAGTCCCTGAGGATTTGTTCAATCCGTTCCTTCCAAGATTCTGTAATATTGTTGAAAATAGAAGTGTAATAATCACCCTACACTAACTCATGAATGTATAATTTTTACTAAAAATCTTACCATTATGTTTATTGAGGTTGTTATTTGCACAAGATCCGTTATTCACATCATCATAAGCTGGTTTATTATGAACACTTACCATCAGATAATGCATCTATTTGTTTCTCCATCCCTTCGACTTCCTGTTTAAATAGAATAAATGAAAGCTTTGTTTATAATGCATCACTCGAGATCTAGAACAATACAACTTCACATTGATGGAACATTTTAACCTTCCATTTTTACCTTTCCTGATAGCGAATAAATTATTGGAATGAGATGAAATTTCTCTACTGAAGTTTGGTTTGGTTGGAATGCTAACGTATGTGGATTAGTGATCATGAAGGCGAGTCTCTTCATGAGACCAGTATTCAATTAATATGGTTCATCTTTTTGAAAATTATTGTTACAATAGGTAGTTTGGGGAAATGTATTCAAACCCCATATGGTGGCAAACTGTGGACCTATTTGAGAAATATTATGCTAAAAACATGTTTCGATGCATTTATGTGTTTATGTAGTAAGAAGCATCTCTAAACCCTGACATGAGGAGCTTATTACAGAAGTGTACATTATCATTTCTACCTCCAATATTTGGGACTTCAGTTCTTTGACAGCAGTTGGATCTGAAGTGAAGAAAGTCCAAGTCTTAACAAACTAAAATGTCTGTTGCATACAAAATGAGTATTTTGCATCACCAGCACATAAGAACTACTCTCTCGCATCTATCAAATAACATCTTTTATGACCTGACATAGCAACGTGTGTAACAAATAAAAGTCTTGTATTTTATTACCAAGTACTGAGCACTGTCTATTCAGAGTTCTACGAATATGTAAATATACTCACAGGGTGTAAATCGCCAATGTTGTCCGCTTGTTTGTGCCATGACTGTGTTGGTTTCATCGACTATATTCACACAGGACGACATGTCCACCATACTGAGATCCTCTGCTGCTACAGCTGATGGGTACACCGACCTGAAACAGGGTTTGTACAAAACTTAAGCACAGGTTTCAAGCAATCGTTCAAATGTTGGGGCCTATTAAAGGAGAGGCTCTTCCTGAGGACACACACTTACGGAATTGATATTTGGGGTTATAACATTTGTTAATTCGTGACTGGATACGACTACCAATGTTGACAATGGCAAAAACACCTAACTACATCCACTGACTAAATCAACAAACCTGAGCCTGTCCCTCTCCTTTCGTGACCTACATACAAGCAGAGTGTCCCCAGTCTGTTCAGTCTCCTAGCCACCTCCAGCATAAGAGTCGTGGCTCCACTACCGGGCATACACTTGACCTCGACGTCCTTACTGTTAATGTTCTCCACCAGAATGATACATTGTTCTTTGGTGAGAAACCTTAGAAAGTCGCCATCGGTGTCTCCACTTTCTTCTTTAGCACCGACTTCGTTTCAGCAACACCAGCCCAGAAAGCAGTCAGGACTTTCTCATACCTACTGGAAGTCATTACCAAAGAATCGTTTGTAACAAAATGAGAAGACTCCATTTGCCAGCTTCTTTAATCGATTCTTAAATCCAACAGCGTCCTCAAGGAGAGAAATGGGAATGACTCCATGGATTGAGTTGATATCCTCATCATTGAACTTGCTAAGTGTCTCTATCACTCCTCTCGCCACTGACATACTGTATGTCACTGCTTCAAGACAGTCTTCATCCCCATCAACCAGTGACAAAACTATCACAGACTGTGTTGGCAGAGCCAGGAATACATCACATACAATGTTGCTTGGTCGGGGTGATGTGCAGAAATCTAGCGCAACTGATAACGAATGGGACAAGAACATAAAACATGGTCCAGCCTTTGGGTTTGGGAGAACTACTACTTCATTAGTGAGAGGATCAAAACAAAGTCGTATACATGATTTTCTATGTGTTCGATGAGTCGTTCTTTCACTTGTGCTATAGGGTCCTTAGTTTTGTTGGCGCAAAATTCTGGCCATCTGGAAAATAAAATTAATCAAATAATACATCTCGATGGAGGTATGTCCGTTACACATAGGATAGTCCTGTGTCAATATTGTGACACTGCTTCGACACGAGTATAACACAAAGGAATCGTAAAGGGACAGGAATGCTTCACTTTGGGCAAACCTGACATGGAAGCTGATGTAATTGGGTAGCTGAAAGGCAATATGAAGGCTTTTGGGGACAATACGCCTTAGCTAATCAGAATAGTTGACCAAAACCCATTCACAAATGGCTTAGTATAAATCAACATGAGCAAGACATTGCTACATGCTTTATGGTTTGCTTCAACTGTTGAAGGCATTCCCATAGTCTACATTAATGATCTACTAAGTTTTACAATGACTTAGTTACCCTTCTCAACAAAGTATCTTCTGATTTCAAAGAGACTGTGTCCAATCTGTTTCAGGTCAGGACGAAAAATGTCATTTGTCCCAAGATAAAGATTCTGCTCATCCTCCTTTGTGATATTTTGCTGCAACATAAAGTAAAAGTTATGAATATTAAATAAAACAGAGGGAAACAGTATTGTTGATGACCGAGACGTTCAACAGCTTTCACTCCTTCAGGGAAACATTAATGGACTTGTGGATTGTCTTTTCTTTATGGATATGAGATGGTCTTTGCTTTTACCAGCTTGCAGATAAACGTTATGCCAAATATATATGCAGGTAAACTATGTTCAAATACTTATAAAGATGTTGTGCAAGTGATTAAGAAGAAGTAGACGTGGAAGCTTTTTACATGATATGTTGTGGATCTCAATGCCTATGCGTGTAGCTATTCTTGGCACAGAGGCAAACTCATGAAAACAATTGTACTTGTCCCTATTGCCAGAAACCACCACTTTCATATACTTTCGAAAACGATCACTTGACTGTGTCAAGAAAATGAAATAAATGTGTGTAAACTATTTATGTGGTAAGAAGCACATCTAAACCCTGACATGATGAGCTTATCATTACAGAAGTGTACATTATCATTTCTACCTCCAATATTTCGGACTTCAGTTCTTTGACAGCAGTTGGATCTGAAGCGAAGAAAGTCCAAGTCTTAACAAACTAATATGTCTGTTGCATACAAAATGATTTTTTTGCATCACCAGTACATAAGAACTACTGTGGATATTCTAACCCAGTGCTGTTTGCTCCCGCTCTCTCTCGCATCTATCAAAAAACATCCTTTATGACCTGACATAGCAGCGTGTGTAACAAATAAAGAGTCTTGTATTTTATTACCAAGTACTGAGCACTGTCTATTCAGAGTTCTACGAATATGTAAATATACTTTACAGGTTGTAAATCGCCAATGTTGTCCGCTTTTGTTTGTGCCATGACTGTGTTGGTTTCATGGACTATATTCACACAGGACGACATGTCCACCATACTGAGATCCTCTGCTGCTACAGCTGATGGGTACACCGACCTGAAACAGGGTTTGCACAAAACTTAAGCACAGGTTTCAAGCAATCATTCAAATATTGAGGCCTATTAAAATAGAGGCTCTTCCTGAGGAAACACTTACGAAATTGATATTTGGGGGGTTAGTAACATTTGTTAATTCGTGACTGGATACGACTACCAATGTTGACAATGGCAATAACACCTAACTACTATCCACTGACTAAATCAACAAACCTGAGCCTGTCCCTCTCCTGTCGTGACCTACATACAAGCAGAGTGTCCCCGAGTCTGTTCAGTCTCCTAGCCACCTCCAGCATCAGAGTCGTGGCTCCACTACCGGGCATACACTTGACCTCGACGTCCTTACTGTTTATGTTCTCCACCAGAATGATACATTGTTCTTTGGTGAGAAATCTAAGAAAGTCGCCATCGGTGTCTCCACTTTCTTCTTTTAGCACCGACTTCGTTTCAGCAACACCACCCCAGAAAGCAGTCAGGACTTTCTCATACCTACTGGGAGTCATTACCAAAGAATCGTTTGTGACAAAATGAGAAGACTCATTTGCCAGCTCCTTTAATCGATTTTTAAATCCAACAGCGTCCTCAAGGAGAGAAATGGGAATGACTCCATGGATTGAGTTGATATCCTCATCAGTGAACCTGCTTAGTGTCTCTATCACTCCTCTCGCCACTGACATACTGTATGTCACTGCTTCAGGACAGTCTTCATCTCCATCAACCAGTGACAAAACTATCACAGACTGTGTAGGCAGAGCCAGGAATACATCACATACAATGTTGCTTGGTCGGGGTGATGTGCAGAAATCTAACGCAACTGATAACGAATGGGACAAGAACATAAAACATGGTCCAGCCTTTGGGTTTGGAAAATCTACCACTTCATTGGTGAGAGGATCAAAAACAAAGTCGTATGCATGATTTTCTATGTGTTCGATGAGTCGTTCTTTCACTTGTGCTAAAGGGGTCCTTAGTTTTGTTGGCGCAAAATTCTGGCCATCTGGAAAATAAAATTAATCAAATAATACATGTCGATGGAGGTATGTCCGTTACACATAGGATAGTCCTGTGTCAATTTTGTGACACTGCTTCGACACGAGTGTAACACAAAGGAATCGTAAAGGGACAGGAATGCTTCACTTGGGCAAACCTGTCATGGAAGCTGATGTAATTGGGTAGCTGAAAGGCAATATGGAAGGCTTTTAGGGGCAATACACCTTAGTTAATCAGAATAGTTGACTAAAACCCATTCGCAAATAGCTTCAGTATAAATCAACATGAGCAAGACATTGCTACATGCTTTATGGTTTGCTTCAACTGTTGAAGGCATTCCCATAGTCTACGTCGATGATCTACTAAGTTTTACAATGTCTTAGTTACCCTTCTCAACAAAGTGTCTTCTGATTTCAAAGAGACTGTTTCCAATCTGTTTCAGGTCAGGACGAAAAATGTCATTGGTCCCAAGATAAAGATCCTGCTCATCCTCCTTTGTGATATTTTGCTGCAACATAAAGTAAAGGTTATAAATGTTAAATGAAACAGAGGGAAACATTATTGTTGATGACCGAGACGTTCAACAGCTTTCATCGCTTTAGGGAAACATTAATGGACTTGTTATTGTCTTTTATTTATGGATATAAGATGGTGTTTGCCTTTACCAGCTTGTAGATAAACGTTATGCCAAATATATATGTACCTACCAGAAGCTTCCACATCCTGCCTGCAATAATCAAAAGTCGAGACATGAAGAATATTGAAAAAGACATTTCCATCGACCAGTACCACACTACGTTCTCAATAAAGATTACTCGAATACAGCATGATATAAGATTAGATTGTGTAGCGAGGCATCATGATAAAGACGGATTCGAACAGCTTATATCAGAGAATTCTTAATGATTACGACAAGGGTTTCATACAATACTTTCATGTAGAGATTAATTTGACAAAGATGATCAAGGATAATACCTGGTGTATAATTGCTATAGAAAAGCAGTTCATCTCTATATATATATATATATATATATATATATATACATGAATATAAACACATACACACACACATATATATATATTACACACACATATATATATATATATATATATATATATATACCGTCACTATGTTTGAAATATGTATCGTATTAAGCAGAACCTTTAAAGGAAAACATTAGAATTCAAATCAATTTTCGTCAGTTCATTATATATATATATATATATATATATATATAAATATATATATGTGTGTGTGTGTGTGTATATATATATATATATATATGTGTGTGTGTGAATATGTATCATATTAAGGAAAACCTTAAAGGAAACAAATTAGAATTCAATTAAAACCAATCTACGTTTCTCTGCTCAACCTTCGATACTTTCATTTCGTCCATAATTCTTACGGGTGTACGTTAAAATACAATACCAAGTCATAGTCTGTACAATTTTGGTTAACAATACCGTGATTATATTAGAAATTCACAAGAGGTAGTGCGAGATGGTGGCTCAGTGGCATATCTGAAATTTGTGATTGTCGCCCTGATTATACACGTGCATTGCAGGATCTACGGGATAACATTAAACAAAAAATCCTTGTCCCCCCATGGATACGAAACGATGGATTGCTGGTGATGGTGTCACGACTTATGGCTATGGACACCGTTGTATTATCCCTTAAGTAACCAGAGACATCCATTGATGTCCCTGAACCACACCACTCTCCTTTTAAACCACCGCTGGGAGCTGGATTAGCCAGAAATAACGCTTTTGGTAAAAGTGGTCCCACACCCCTTTTCCGATGTTGCTGTCTGTGACGAGCAATCTTTCAGAAAGTATTAAAATAGGGTTTCTGTGAAAATTGCACATAAGAGAAAATTGTGGACAAAACCGACTAACATGACAGCAAACTGAAAACTATGGACTCCCAGGCGCTTTGTTTTTACATCAATGGAAGGGACACCCTCTCTCAGTCGTGATTTCCAATGGTTTTACTTCCACGAAATAATATAGTACCGACACGATATTGTTATTCATAATACGGTATTAATGTTCTATATCCTCTTTGCTGTGAAGAAGAACGGTTTTGAAACGCGAGATGAACGTTGCCATACGTATTATGTATACTCCAGAGAGTCCAGGTAACACGAGGCATGTTTTGACTGAACAATTTAGTCAGGAGTCGGTTACCCAGTCACTTCCACGCGAGATGGCTTCACGCAGTTTTGAATAAAGTATATGTTTCCACAATATAACAAAGAGGTGTGCGCTCGTGTGCTTCGCCAGATGCATGTATATTTTTTGCTTCTAGGATGAATAAGCTTCTCAGAAAATAATAAATTTACTTTTCTGAAAAATATGCACGCGTTCCTGTGTGACATGCAGAATTTCCTTGCCTGTGGTCAGGCAGTCACGCACATGAGTGAATCCCTCCCATAGCAGAAGACCGTCTCGCGTATACAACCATATGTTGGTTGGTTGGTTGTTTAACGCGCCGCACTCAGCAATATTACAGCTCCATGGTGACGGTCTGTAAATAATCAAGTCTGGACCAGACAATGTCGTATGTTGGCCCCATAACTACATGTATTATCAAAATGCAGTATTACAGTTTATAGATCTGATACACGAATGGTTGATATAATATAAAAGGAGATTTTAGACAGGTGACCAAACCTGTGCGACCCTATTACCTAAAATATCATTTGTCAGTAAACGCGGGGGTAATTTACAATATATCATTGAATTCCTACGTTTGTTTATCGTGACTAAAACATATCATACTTAAGTAATTTATAATGTTATATTTTAAAATCTGTCTGCGAAGGAATCGTAAAAACAATTAGAATATCACAGTCAGAGATTTAAAACTAGCATGTAACTTGATGTCATATGCTATTTAGGCCAATACAATATAAGAACAGGATAGATCACCAAAAACGGAAGGTAGATCACCATACTAGGGACCATGAGGGACTTACATTACTTTTGCTACCTTAATGGACCCTAGCTGGATTTACATCATCCCTTCATGTACTGAGATTAAGCCGTTTTAAACACAACAAATATTCTACGATTACAATTTTGTAGACCTTAATGGACTTTTGAACTTTGTTTTAAGTGAAAACAGAACGCATTGTAGGTTAAGTCACTATCAATCAGTATTTATACTTTGAATAAAATTTACTAATAAAATTTGAAAACTTGAAAATGAAGATGGACCATTCTGAGATTTTTCTAACAAATTGTGACGTCCTTTACACACACACACACAGTAGTGGTGGTCCGATTAATTGAAATAATCGAAGATTGGTCGCAGTGGCCAAACGACTAAGCAATCGATCACATTTTCTCATAATCGAACACAAACGATTTGGGAACCGCTGTAATAGAGTTTGAAATACTTGATGATGGAACATATCTAGGACGTTGTCAGGGCCTGAAAACGTGTTTATTTCTAAGAAAACTCACTTCACTTTCTGAAAAGTCATGACTAAATATTTCTTGAAGAATCTTGGAAGTTTATGTTACACTGGAACTGAATCATTTTACACTGGATGTGAAATTTGCAAATGTAATTTGTGCAGTTTCAAAAAACAACAACAGAGAACCAAATGATTTTTTCTTTACACTTATCTGCAACTACAACCTGAATTGGAAAATCTAAAACGACGCAATACATGTGGTGGTTAATAGATACAGATGATTGGTATAACTATATATAAAGCATACCTATGTATACACTCTATTACTGAAATTCTATACATTTTCCAAATACGTATCTGTACATTTCTAAATCAATCAACATTTTGTATAAGTATCTGTACATTTCTAATTTAATCCATTAATTTTGCAGTAAACGACATCTTATATATTTATAATAACATGTATTCTGTTAGCCATGTCATCTGTATCTATTGACCACCACATCTATTGCGTCGTCATAGCATTGTGACGTCACGGGCAGAGTTAACAGTTACTGTTCAGTTTTACTGATGATGAGGCCAGAACAAGCCCTGAAACGTTGTACTCGAGAATAAAAAGAAGATATAACCTAAAAAATCTCTATGTTCAAGATTATACCATATTGCTAGATTATATGTATTTGAGTAGGTAAGATGAACTTTAGGCGACATCAGTAACTTACCGTCGTATGTTACATCAGTTTACTCCTGAGTTATTCTCCGTTTTGTGAGAGCACGTACCCAGTCCTTGATATCTATCCGTGTGATCAGTTTGAATTGTCTGTCATATCTATATGCAAGCGGTCCTTGTTTGTCATGGAACACTATCCCACTCACTGGTCTGACAGCAACATGAACAACTACAGCATCTTCATCACCATGTCCATCATGTACAGTTTCTCCCCTCACTCTCTGATAAACTAATTCGTCTTCTGGAATTCCTCCGCTGGTGTGTAAGGAATAAAACGAATTTGGAAAATATTCGGATCTGGGAATAATTCATTTCCATCATAGTCACAGACGAGGACAGTATTCCGAATGTTATCCCCTAAAGTGTCCCTGAAAACGGTTCTGTCCTTCAGGATGACTGGTTGGATGCGGTTTACTTTAGTCTCATAACCATATCCCTTCTTGAAAGTAGTTTCCTCATGGACGCCATAAAGAAAGGAACCACCACATTCAGTTTTAGTAAATGCGCTGATATATTCTGCAAGTTTATGATTCTTGATGATGTACTCTGCTATTGCTTGACCATCTTTCTTTTGCGAAAAGTGACTTTTCAATTGAATTGATCTGTTTTCATGGACATTGTGAAGGTCATGTGCCCGGGTCACATCAGGAAGTGTATGGAATGTTTCGCGAAAAGGATGATCTCTCTCTAACAAATGTTCGTGAGCGTTTCTGCACGGATATCATTGATGGAGTCATCGAGTGTTGTCTTCGTATTGAATTTAGAAGTCGTTACATTTGAAGAAGCTCCAACATACAGCACGAGAAAGTCGCCAAAGCCGCGACAAGTATAGTGACTGTTCAGTGTCTGTTTCCTGTAAACATCACAAAACTGTTTTTCATCTTGAATCAAATCGTGAAGTTTTTGGTCAGCAAACTCATCAAATGCGCCAGTGAAAGAATCTTCAGGTGCCAGGCCAACAAGATGAACTAGGACATATCCAGAGTTGGAATTCCGCAGAGCCGATACTTTTCTCAGTAACTCAATAGCTTTACGATCTCTCTTCTCCTTTTTCTTTTTTTTTCTGCTCTGGGTTTATTTTCCCTTCTCCAAATAAGTACTTGACATGAATCCCGATAGACAAGACATTGCTTTTGGAGAAGCTCTTTCCAGGAACTTACGAGCTGCCTCCTCACGCCGTGGAATGTATTGACTGAAATGATAAAAATGTCAGAATAAATGCACGGAATAAAACGCAAGAAATCAAGAATCAAACTGTGCTTATTCACTGGTTTAAATGCAATACTTACTTCAGGCACTCTGTGTGAAATACTGCTTTTACTTGGCGACACTGTTCATGTGCGATATCTTCATCTTTCACATATACTGACACGGGTTGAGAACCTTCTAGTTTAAGCTCTTCTTGCCTTGTGTATAATATGTCTTCTGTTTTCACACAGACAGTCACTTGTTCAAATCCTATTGGGGTAAGATGACTTTCTTTCCAATACTTTATTTCTTCGTTCTTTGCATAGGTTAAAACTTGATCAAAGCCTGTTGGAGGGCTGTCCCCTTGTCTTGCGTATTTCACTTCCCCATTCCTGGTGTACACAGTAACTTGTTCAAAACCTTCTGGTATTAAGTTCTGGTTCCTTGCATATACTATGTCTCGACCTCTGACAGAAACAGTTACGTATTCACAATCCTTCGGTAAGGAGCTCCCTTCTTTCAGATATGTGATTTTGTCACCTTTGACACATACCCTGACATATTCAAAACCAACTGGTATACAATCCTGCTTTGTCACATAATGCACGTCCACATCCTTGTTGTACACATTTACACCTGGTGAATCATGCTGTGTTTCATCTCCACAATAGTCACATAGTTTCATGACATCTGGAAAGCCTGGTGTCTGAGTCTCATAGCATAGGAAAATGTAAACTGGTAAAACAAGGCACAAGCACGGATAGCATGAAACGGAGATGTCTGTCAAACTGCGCCGTACGTAATGTGGTATTGACTTATACACCTGCACGGCAGCCACGCCAGTATATCACGTGATACACAGCCAATGAGATCATAGTTATCCTCCACAGTCACACTAATCACCATGTAAGGACAGATAACTAGGATATGCTCACCTTTCCGTTACACTTCGTATTATCTGTTTGATAGTGATTCATAACCACATGCTCATGATGTAGTTCAGTCGACTTGTTTGTGTGAAAAGGCTTCGTCGCTTTAATTTGTATACATATTCGACTAAACGCAAGTGTATCTGATTCTTAGAGTGCCAACGTGAAGTATAACTTCAATTCAACCAGCTCCTGACCTTAATACCGTATAATAACAGATGCAGGTTTATATTTTGATTTTGATCTGAATATATACCGAGACATACACTTACAGCTAGATATGACGCGTCACTAACTACAGCAATACCTTTACACAAAGACCGTCTGAAACAGATAGCATCTTTCATTGAAATCAACCCTCTCCCAAGCGTCTATGTCCAATATGGAATAGAAATAGAAGAGAATAATAATTTCATGCCTTTTCAGGAATTTGTGTTCCATCAGCAGAGCCACTGACACATCAGAGAGATACCAAACATAGTTACATAAATTCATTGATTTAGGTATCTTCACATTTGTTTAAGAGAGATATGGTACTTGGAATAAAGACTGTACGGGCTCTCTTAGTTTTCATATGTGTATATATGTGCGCATCAAACCACTACACAACAGGTATTATGCAGGATCAGAAGTGAATAGTATGCACCGTTGCTTGTATTATTCGGGGAGGTTGTCGCCGGTGTAAAATTCCACCATGTCAGTGTGACATTGTCTACCTCAAGCAACTTATGTAGCCCTTATCAACAGGACATGCCTAAGTGAAGTGTTTGCCAGGGTCAAGTTATCTTTCAAACTAGAGAGATTACGTGTAGTCACTGACAACTAGCTTTCCTCTCATGTTACAGGGGGCGGTGGGGTAGCCTAGTGGTTAAAGCGTTCGCTCGACACGCCGAAGGCCCGGGTTCGATTTCCCACATGGATACTATATGTGAAGCCCATTGCTGGTGTTACTAACAGCCGCGTAAAACTAACCTCACTCACTCACTCTCTTCTTACAGTTTTGAAAGAGCATTGTTAACTGAATTACTGTTGTACTAACCCGAACCCATTTCTAGATATGACTTACTTCAACGGAAGTAAAATAAATTGAAACATACAACTGTATGGATGACAGCAGCTATGCAGATTCTTACATTGTTATCAAGAAGACTCTACATCGTAACGTCGCTTAACGCAATAAACAAGAAGTTGTCATCCATAAAGTTGTATGTTTCATTGTTTGACTCGTCAGCTAGAATGCCGATCAAACAATTAGGAAGTAAGAAAGTAAAGAAGCTGAGGCATACTTTCTACAATGGACAAAAACATTCTGTCCTAAACGCACAGTCGTGTGAACGAATGACAATATCTTTTAAGTTTGTGTTCATGGGTCATTCTGAAATAGTACGATACTGATGATGTTTGCGAAAAGATGGGCGTATTTTGCCCTTTTATGGTACCGGTAACAAAGCATATGAAAAATCAAGTTAACTCTTCACCTGAACATTCTGTACAAATTAAAATAGGGATTTATCTGATATATACTAGGCACATAAAGAAACTGTGCATACAAAATTTAAAATCTAAATTTATCAAACCTGTGTAGACACATAAGGATTTAAACTCAGAGATTAGTGACATGTATCCAACATGCATGCACGTGCAACGTTCCGTGACGTCAGTGGGTTCGTCCTTGAGACGTGCAATACGTTGTTGCACGTGCATTCCGGGAAAGAGAAACAGAGCAAATGAATGCCACACAATACTGTCACTTTGGAAAGCTCAACCCCTGCCCTTGCGATCGTTCAAAAAATTAAACAGCTATTGAAACGCATAGCATGCCAAGGCTCACGTCTGCACAACGTCATGAGGCCATTGGGATGGTCCGTGGGGGAATGTCTCAACGACAAGTGGCTGCACATTTCCACTGCCACCGGAACACCATTTCTGCACTGGTGAGACGCTACCAGAACACAAATGACGTCATCTTCGCCACAGGTTTCAGACTGCAGTGATGACTGCCCGAACCATCCCAGGACTTCGCCGTATCCACCCCAACACAGTTCGACAACGTTTACGTCATCACGGGATCAGACCACGACGTCCCGCCATACGGCCTATCCTGACACAACGTCATCGACAAGCTCGCCGAATGTGGTGCCGAAATCATGTCCGCAGACCCTTGTTTTGGTGGAGAAATGTTGTTTTTACAGATGAGTCCAGGTTTAACATTTCCCATAGTGATGGACGTCAACGTGCCTATAGACGCGTGGGAGAACGTTACGCACAGGCCTGTGTCTTCGAGAGGAATCGCTTTGGTGGTGACTTACTGCCTTGGCCTGCAAATTCACCGGATCTCTCCCCGATAAAGCATGTTTGGGACGAGATGGATCGACGTCTACGCCGTCTTCCTCATCCGCCAGATAACGTCCTTGACCTTGCAACAGAACTTGAGAGAATCTGGCGTGACATCCCACAAGCCTTCCTTGCACGTTTGATAGGCTCTATGCGTCGTCGATGCACTGCTGTTCTCAATGCCGATGGTGGACATACCCGTTATTGAGCTTGTGACATGGTCGTTTGACCCCTGTCCCGCTTGTGGACTCGTGACGTCATTGTGATTGACTTTTCAATTGAAATTCTCCCGACTTGTTATGGTCTCACGATCCCTCCATTAAAGTTTATATGTACCTTTGACATTGTTATCGTACTCATCAACTGGGATAATATTTTGACAATGCACAGTTTCTTTATGTGGCTAGTATATATCCAGAGGCAAAAGTTATTGTGACACACAATCAGAATTAGTGTTAAATTTTCCTGCCGCTAATGAAATGTTATTGGGTGTAACGTCACATTTCAAGGTCTCGTACCGATCAACAACTGGCATATGCAAATGAGTCACAATGAGTCAAAGGGTTCACAAGGGGTAGCGGAGTGTGTTCATCTTGTACATTGATGCAGCTTTTACTGAATTAATCTTTCCATCACAAGGGATAAGTATTTCACAGATTTATCAATGAAGGATCTTTTAATTTAAGTTTTTGATAATTGTTTTTTACAAAACAAATTGAATTATTACACAAATTTCGATTGCCATGATTTGTACATAATAGCACATTCTATATAACTGGTAGAAACATTGATAACTAACATTGTTGAAGGGGTTGAAGTAATGTTGAAGTAATGTAAATTAGGGGTACAGTAAGTCCATATCATTCAAGGTATATTCAAACGTAACATATTTGTCACTTTAATTTTCTACAATTCCTCAATAGTGTCAGCGACTGAAGGAATGGTGTAAATTCAGCTAATGTCCATGCAGGTAGCAAAAGGACTGTAAGTCTCCATGGCCCTTGGTATGGTGATCTACCCTCAGTTGTTGGTCATTTAAAGCCCATTTTTATATTGTGTTGTTCTGCAGAAATATTGTTGTATGATTACATGCTAGCTTTATGTTTTACATCTGAGATAATCAGGTTATTTTACTGTTCTTCGTCGACAGATATCTATATTGTCTAAATTTAGTTTAAATATACACCTTTCATAGTCACAATTTGGCTGAAATACTGTCGATGAGATTCTAAATTTAACTCACTCACTCACTCACTTTGCACCGTTGCCTCATTCAAGCCACTAAACGTCGATGAAAGTCCTGGAGATATATCGCGGGCTATTGTTCTGATTAAGATAGTGCTGTTCAACTTGGGTAACGTATGGTCTGGAGATATCGTGTCGAAGAGTCACACCAGGGCCGTCCACTCGCTAAAGTAGTGAAAAAGGCCATTTTGAAAATCTTGTCTGGGTACCTTACAGCGTTCAAGTTACACTTTCTTGGTAGATCATAACACACCACCTCCAAAACGACCCCTTCCTGAACACTTGTCCTGATGTAACGTTTTACTGACTCGAGCCTGCCGTTAGCTCAGTGAAGAAGGAATCGTGACTCATCGGCGAAGTAATAATCTCTTTTCACGTGCTCCCCATCGCAAGTGTTGTCTTCTCCAGACGTTGACGCCGATGTTCAGAAATGGCTCGGGCGTCTTACACGAATGCCGTAGACGGTCTTGACGTGGGCTCGTTATTGGTGGATGGCCACTACGGGCACGGATGAAAACGTCGCCATAAGTGCCAACTTTTCACTTTAGACGTTCAATCAACGAGAACGTCACGCTTCGAGGTGCCAGACTTAAGCATACCTTCAGCTCTCAATCTGTCATTTCCGTCTGAAGATTGCATTGAGTGAAATGTGTGCTTGTTTGGCAATTTTAAGGAAACATTTCTAGTCGTTTTCACTTCTTCCAAATGTTGTGCAATGAATAAGCACAATAAACGCAGCTGCTCGGTTGCGTTTCTTCGACTGTTTTAACACTCTTTCTCAGGTTCAAATAAAACAATGCAGTGAAAACACCTTTACCTCTGAATAGCCTTTACCCTGAATAAATTCCAGCGATCAAAAATGGAAATGACCGCCACACATCTACCATAACATGTTAACCTTGACGTTAGTGATTGAAATCCAGAACTGCACGGCATTGCCTCGGCATCGAACGAATAAGTCTCAGAATCTTGTGTTGCCCAATCGCAGCCCACTCTGCCTGTAGTGCCTGTGGGGAGTTGCTGAAGTGTTACGGCGTTGCACCCGTCTGTCTAGGGCACCCCATATGTTCGATCGGGTTTAAGTCCGGTGATCTTGAGGGCCAGGGGCACATTGATGTTGTGGGCTCTGGAGGAAGTATCTAGTGTGACGTGCTGTGTGGGGCCTGGCATTGTCCTGTTGAAACCACTCCCTCTGGCTATCAATGATTTGAAGATGGTGAGGGCGTAGGATTTCATCACAGTACCGTTGAGCTGTGGCTGCCCTGGATCATCACCAAATCACTTCTCCTACGGCAGGTGATCGCTCCCCACATCATAACACTTCCCCGGCCGAATCTGTCCACCTCGGGAACGCAAGCGTCGGCGAAACGTTCACGTCGACGTCTGTACACCCGCATTCTTCCATCGCGTCGTTCCAATAGAAATCGTGATTCATCACTGAACCAGATTCTACGCCAATTCCGGTAGGTTCCAGGCCTGAAGGTTGGTGCACCACTGAACTCGATCCAAAATAAGGTCTTCTTGCACGTAAACCAGCCTCTCTCAATCTGTTCCTGGCGGTCTGTGCAGAAAGCCTCCTCAATCCGGGTATTTGTCGAGCGGTACTGGTCGCCGTAGCTGTTCGATGACGCAGGTGATGTACCCGGATGTAGCGATCCTGCGCCGCAGTGGTCGCTCAAGGTCGCCCACTACGAGGGGCATCTGCTACCGAATTCTGCCGGCGATATCTCTCCCAGAGCCGTGAAATGGTGCTTTGGTGAACATTCATGCGTCGGGCAACTGCACGTTGAGACTGGCCAGCTACAAGCAAAATGGCAAATGGCGTTCGTCAACAATATTCCGACAATAAATACAGTGAATAATCGACAGACAGCGATCAACCTTTTATACCCATCATTGAGACTACCTGAAGTGCATTGCATGTGAATTGTGTATTCTGTGACACTACACGCGGAAATTGAAAATCATGCTGTTAAATACGGGTATTTTACGGATGGTGCGTTTTGTTGTGATGTTTCAAAACATAAACACCATAGGACTCATAAACAGAGCAAAACCTTTTGTAAAATGAATCACGTTTTAATTCATTGCTACATGAAATTGCTATTTTCATGATGCGTTTCTTTTTGGGAGAGTATACATTGACACGTCTTTAACATGTGTGGAGTTGGATATCTATTGGGGCTTGGTTCGTAAAATTAATAATAAAATGACTAAATAACGATTTGAAACTATTTTGAAAGTATTGAATAAAGCGGAATGGGTCGAGAGCGTAAATATCCTAGAGGGAATACGATGCGTGTTTCCTCTAGGGTAGTAAATGTTTCCTAACAAATCCTTAGCTAAGCATGTATGACGTACATTACCAACGGAATATTTGGAAACTGATGAAAGAAGTGAAGGTGTAATTGTTCCACCACACTAATTTAGAATCCACATGCCCCTAATCGAGTAATGTATGTTAACCTCTGAAGAGATAGAGACATGTGACACCTTTGATTGGGTGAAATAGTGTAAGAATTTTATATTTTTAAAAGCACATTCATCCAGCAATTAAAACTGACCACTTATGCTTGTTGTGTTTACAGATATTTTCCAGTAGATGACATTTGGTGCGGAACTGGGGGTGATGTGTTCAGCTTCCTGTACTCGGAAAATTGGCAGGATAAGTTAGCCGGAATTTGTGTTTTTATCGTAGTTTAAGGGCCAGACTTTACCCATGGGTAAATGTAATGGCTGTTGACAGCTTGGATGATGTAAAACAGACAATGAACGTTACGATAGAAGTCTCTGGAAAAACATTTGGCGTTGTGTAACCTAATGACGATAACTGCTTCTAAAATTCTTTAGTTCGTGAGGATCAATATGATTATTTTTAACCATTCACGTCCTGAAGAGTCACTCTATGCTGGGCTACAATGGGATACTGACGAACATACCACACACCACGCAGATGGGGACATGTCGAGGTGCTTAACGACCCAGCTCAATATCCGTACGCCTTCACGTCGGAGATATCTGTTATTCATCGGTGAGGTGGCCTTTCATTGTTATTAGTTTTCCTTTCATGAGAAAAGCCGTGGTATTGTAAATCTGTTCCACCAGACCAGCGACATTAAATTGCAAGTTCCCTATTTTGTTGGCGGTATATGTTTATAATCCCCTTTCGATAAATTAGGAGACTTTTGTTTGTTTATGTTTGCTTTGCATATTAGTCATTCTCATGAGTAATTACCGTTGGACCTGGCTATACCACCAAACTGGATATTCCGCCGTGAGTTGCCAGAACGGATTTCCTCTCTATATAATTACCTAGATATAATGTCAAGCTTGAAGTTCTTAGATTGCAGAGGTTTAAATTCACATGTCTGGTAAAGCTCACACCCGACCAGACAACTGTACCAGACCTTTTACAATTATGATGTTATTATATAGCAATAAACAGTATGATCTGTATTTGTGATTGTTTGCTCTTTGTCACTGATTATCTATATATCTGTACATGTACTGGATATCCACCCTGGATATACCGCCAACATTTTTCTGGACGGATGGTGGCGGTATATCCAGGATATAACTGTGGATATACCGCCATATGAATCCATCTTATACTGCTCCAAAGGGAACAATGGTTGACTTTGGCAGTTTGAATCCAATCTTTGACATTGAAATCTAACTCCAACTCATGGATTATTATTATTATCACGGAAAGATATTTTCATCATTTCTTTTGGAGAATATGCAATGTATTATCTGTGAATTGAAAACAGATTGGACCAAAACATGTGTTATAAACGGTGGTATTGTTTCAAATAACAAGTCCCTTAAAAGATAGGTTTGGTGGTGAAATAGTTTTAGGGCGATTTTAAGTTGGATTACTTGTCCCCAATCCTTTCACATTTGTGAATAAAATATGTTTAAATCAAATCAATAGTTTTAGGGCGACTTGGACCAGAAGAAAGGTCTGTTTGTGCCCAACACATTAATTTAAGTTGAACAATCCCCAGTATAAGTAAGGCATACTGCAAATAATCTTAGTTAAAATAACATGTATTAAAGCATCAAGCAACAAACTTTGGTTTGGGGACAAACATACAAAATATGATGCTCGTTCAATAAAAAACACAGAAAATCAAACTGAAAAGAAATGTTAAAATCCATTTGAAAGCATGCATATATTTGGTTTGATGTTTTTACTGTACGACCTATACATGTCTCATATATGCCTGATGCAGCCACGTACTGTAATATAGCCCTTTGGATTGAACCATACAGGATGTTGGGGCCCAATATTGCAGCCAAGGAGAATGCCCACTTTTCTCAACCACAGTGCTTGTAAGATTTTGTCTGATGTGTAGGGCCCTCTAGAAATAGGAGAGTGCTTCAACATACTTGGTGAATACAACAACTATATATCAAAATGATCCCCAGGATGAGCTTGTTAAGAATAAAAAACATTTTTGCAAAAATAGTTGCACATTAATGATTCACAGCTCCTGAAAGAAGGGTACCCCTGACTGGATTCCGATTACACGGGCTTAACCTTGGCCTGTTTGTATCCGCCTTTTATTGCACTTGTGCAACAGTAATGTTGTAGAAACATTAGAAATGTTTTCATAATTTCATAATTAGTCCATATTTGTTAAAATTCAAATTTCTTGAATTAAAAATTTCACCAATTGAACTTTTTCAGTGTGCTGATAATTACACGACCAATCAATGAAAAAATAAAAAGAGAATTGCCCAAGAAACATATTAATCTCTGTGATTACACAATGCCATTTAGAAAATGGTTAAAATGTAAATTGAAATATTTTGGATTACAGTTTCTTAGTAAAATACAGATTATAGTACTTTCGTTGAGTTGGGTCACAGCCCAGCTGAGCGGTTTGGGTGGCTGACTTTTGCTGGCGATTAGGTGCCTGACTCTGAGGGTGTGGGTTCGAATCCCGGATGGGACACAACCCAACAAAAGTACTAGAATCTGTACTTTTTCTAAGAAAGTGTAATCCCACATATAACATATATTATATTCATCTCTGACATAAACAATACCATACATTACATTACATTCATATATGCAACTGATTTAATTAATAACTTAAATATATATCACAAGAAATTATCAAATTTCAATGGCAACAAACATTTTGTCAGGTTCAGCTTTCTGGGAAACAGATTTGATCAGACAAAAGATATGACATGAAACAGTATTTACACGTTTGAAATATCTACAGAATGGAAAGTATGAGTCATTAATACACATTATGCTGATGGTTTCAATGTCAGAGTCAGAGTCAGAGTCTATTTCAAGTAAAAGGCCAAAAATACAAAACGGCCCCAAATACATTAATATATACAGTGTCTTCAGCGACACAATGATCTTTCTTTTATAATAATCCTTTTACATTGAAATCAGATATAAAGCAACATGTTAAATCTAGTTAGTATTCTCTGAAAGATTAACTAAAGAATAAAAAGTTTTTTAACAAGTTAATATACCTACTCAGTTGTGAGGATTCCCATTCATGGAATTCATCTTCACTATAGTTTAGACCTTTAGATTAACATGATGTACAGAATCTTTGATTAAGTGAGTGTATATTGCCCTGTTTCCACAACTATCTTAAAATTACACATATAAATTGTGCTAAAGCAGCTTTTAATTAAATTTAATTGCTGATAATAGTTGCATTTGGAAGAATGACTCAAGAAAGTGTACCAACACTGTTTTAAATTATCTGATAATCTTTGTGTAAATAGGCTGATAACATTTTACATCACCAACATCTTGGCTCAACTAAACATATCCAAAACCAAAATTCAAAAGAATACTTTTAACTTTTTTAACAATGTGTTTCTATCACTATCATCTAATGACTTAAAGTAACTTTGAAAGGGTAATCTGACATGGGGAAGTTGTATTACTCTACACCAATATTTAACTACACCAGTCAATATAAATAGGCTGCAGGGACAATCAGCCACATTTACCAGGGCCATAGAATTACAAGATGACCTATTTATTTGAAGATACTCTTTACAAACATCAAGATGTACAGATTCAATACTTTTACCATAGGATGTTCTCCATATTTCTGAACAATAGCATAAAATTGGTGTGATCAGTGAATCAAAATTTTTAAATAAATCTGTACAATTAATGTTTCCAAATTTCGTTTGAAAATGATTAACTGATAAAATTGCCTTTCTGGCTTGAGGTGCTACAAAATAATTGTGCTCTGGACCAAACAAGTTTTGGTGTAAATATAATGCCTAGATATTTATAAAAAGATACAGTTTTCATGCCCCATTAAAATACCACTTTTCTAGGCCCTCCATTTCTAAAAACAACAACTTTAGATTTCTTAAGATTTACTTTCATTCCTGTTTCTTTACAAAATAATTCAAGGGTCATTTATCTTTTTCTGCAGCTGAATACACATGTCTGAAAGAGCCGAAACATCATTAACAAACATAAGGTCATGCATATTATTAAAAACAGTGGAAAAAGATATTCCCTTACCACCTTCATGTTGCGTTATTGTACACAAATGATTAATATACACTATACATATTTTAGGGCTAAAATGCATCCTTGACGGGTATTCACATTACAAGAAAATTGTTTAGAAAGTCCATCAGGGGCTCTAACACAGGCACAAATTGAATTATACATACAAGCGATAATATTTAAAACCTTTCCATCTAACCCAACCTTACGAAGAGCAGGTAAAAGTTCATCATGTTTAAGCGTCTCGAAAGCCTTTGAAAAATCAGTAAAATCTACCCTGTTTCTTACATGAATATTTATGTATGATAGCGTGAAGTGTAAAACTGAGATCTATTGTAGAATTAATGTGCACTTCCGTGTGGATCCAGAGACTTTACTTTTTGGCAAAGAGAGAATAGTCGTAGATATTTCTTGTTCAGAAAAAAGTTGGTTTAAGATAGGATGTGTGTTGCTTATGTAGCAAGTGTATATATTTGTATTTTAGTCTTATTTTTGTAAATAAATATATTTTCAAGTTTTGTTTCTGTTGAACTTTATTCAACAGAGGTGTGTGTTTGTCATTCTAAGCCCAGGCCTCAGTGATCAATCACAACCCAAGCTCCACTACATTCTTTGTCCAGCCCTCTGCTGATCAATCACACCCCAAGCGATCCTGTGATTGGCCAAATTTAAACTTTACCTTCTTGCTCTGACTAACTCCATATTGCCATTTCACTATGCACTGCACTGGGAGTATTCACAGATCACCACAAAAGGTTAGTTTATAATTCATCTTTATTTCTAAATAGGATTAAATAGTAATCAAAGATTATGCATTTCATAAATAAGCATCTAAGAAGTAATTATATTTACATTGAATTATATATTTCTATTAATGTTTTGAATGAATGTGGTTTAGAGGCTGAACTTTAAACCTAAGCAATACTGTATTTTAATATTATCTTGTATACATGCTAAGTTACTAGTATATCTACATTAATGGAATTGCATAAGCTGTGCATTTTGTTATTCAGTGTATTTAGTCACTCTAAGTATTTATTCCTGCTCTTTCTTCTGCAGGACATATCATGAATGGTGACATTTCAAGGGTATCACGTTTTTCACCCTTGTTGCCACACATGGGGTATGTGTAACCATTTTACTTAATATGTACTGTAAGCATTTTTCTATCGTATCATCTAATAATACATAGTTGTAAGTAATGTAAACAGAAATGATTGTATTGCTTTGATGATGATATGATATATAATATTATATTATGTTTAATATGCATATACTATATATATCTGTTGTTTCTTATTACAGGGTGACTATCGTATATAATAAACGTAAGCCTCACACCCCGTAGCTGTCTTGGTGTCATCTGTCTAAAATAATAGATAAAGCCAAGAAAACCCGGTTACATGTTTGGAGCCCCCAGTGAGGAACTTATGTGATGCCTGGATACCCGCATGGAATGCAAGTTTGTGAAAGAACTGTAATTATGGTCGATTTGGCCATCACACGAGTGACTGTCAGGTCCATGTTGTTGGGTCTTGTGACCCTAGGACTTACTGAACTTTGACAGCGACCTTGACCCAGAGACTCCAAGGCAGGTCAAGTTGACAATTTGCTGTACTTGGTTTGGTGATTGTGAATTGTGACTCATTTTCCGGACTATTTTGTTTCTCGTCTTTAATTGGATATATTTATATTGTTCATCTTGAACTGTAAGTACTGTTTCTACATTTTTTTTTGCAATATTGCTTTGACTTTGTTTACATTTGACATGTCTGTAAACATTCATCTTCGAATTTTCTGTCCATTATGAACTTGTAAATATTTGCCTGGCATAACTCCTTGTTGTTTCTTTAAATACCTTTACGGTTTGTAGCATTGCTTTTGTTTACATATTACCTGCAGGTTATTTACCCTCAATAAGATGTAGTGTCAACTGCATTTATTTTCATTTGGTGTACACATATCCATATCAATTTGCGTTTCTTTATACTTAGCTGCAGCTTAGTTAGTTAGCATTTTGTTGTGCTTGTACAAGCTTCACTTGTGTTCTCGCTTATTTCCATATTGTAGTCTCTTTAATCATTTACATTGTTTTAGGTGTGACGTGTGAGTATGATTGTGTGAATATACTTAAATCAATAAACTTAGCCAAATAAACTTTAGTTTTAAATAAACTTAGCATTAAACTTCAGTTTTATCTTAGAATATAAATGTCATAGTTAACTGCACTGCACTACACTTAGTTCAAATATCTAACCAGCTCATTCGCTTTCTTTGTCTCCCTCTTTGCCTGTGGTCTATATTCATTCATTATGTAGGGTCCATTTGTAATTATCATCCTTTGCTTTAGTATCCGTTTGCCGTTCGTGATTATTTTGCGTTTGCGATGATTTTGCTCCGTTTGCGTTTGTCGTGAAATGTCTACATCATGATGGCGTTGCCTTGAGTCGCGACCCGTTTTGTACATATTGTCACGCGTTCCGACACACTGTGGTCTTCATAGTTATTGTAGTCCACATATTTCATTATTCTGCATCTGCCAACCATGGCATAATCTAATCTTAGGGTCAAATCTTGTTAATTACCCATGTGGGTAATACTTCCATTGCCACATAAACCCAACTGATGTCCTTTAATTTGTTTGTTTGCCGCTGAAAATACAATTATTGTACCCTCACTGTATGTGCTACTTTTTGTATGGGATTAACACATCGTCTTTGTAGCTATTGACACATTCACAAACCACCATCTACTGCATCAAGTCATTGTATCCATGCCTTGGATCCATGTCTGATTTTGTTTATTCTTTACTTGGAGTCTTGTGCCTTTGAAGATGAATTTCTCTGAAGAAGAATATGCTAGTCTTGTTGATAGTTTTGCTAAGATGGGGTTGCATCCTAAGGCCGATAACCCCGATGACTTTAAGTCTTGGTTGAAGCAGTATGCCACGCAAGGTGGTCCAGTTGTGAAGAAGGAAGAAGCCTCCACTTTAGATGGTTCTCAGCCAGAACAGGTGCCACTTAGTTCTAAGGTTGCTTATCGTCACTTCCTAAACTTCCTTTGTTTAGTGGAACGGCCGGCAAGGATGCTGACTATGATGTTTGGCGGTATGAGGTGAATTGTCTGGATGGAGTCCAAGGCCCATGACAACTCTGTTATCCTTCAGGCTATTCGTCAGTCACTGAAGGGTGAGGCGGCTCTTATTGTGATGAAACTTGGTCATCATGCTTCCATTGTGGATGTTCTGTTGAAGTTGAAGAGTGCTTTTGGTACTCTCCGCCGAAGTTCTTCATTATTTTCGGAGTTCTACAGCTCCTACCAGCAAAATGACGAAGATGTAACTGCCTGGAGCTGTCGACTTGAGAGACTGTTATACCAGTTAGCGGAACAGAAGCAGATTTCTTTAGCAGAGCAGGATGAGATGTTGAGGTCAGACTTTGGGATGGATTGAAGACTTCACTGAAGCAGTCTTGCTGCTCATAAATACATGAGAGTATCTCCAACTTTGATGAGCTTAGACTGTGCCTCCGTGAGTGAGATAGAATTTGAACAAGAACCGAGCCAGATCAGATATCCAGAAGTCTAAGTCGAAGCCCGCATCCGTCAACATGGCCAGTAACCAGCCCGTCTCTAAGCCTGATGACATTGTCGCTGAGCTGAAGGGGATGATCAAGGATCTGACCACGAGTGTATGCGACCTACGTGACCAACATCAGCAGCCAAGCAAGCCCAAGTCACTGCAGCAGTACACAAAGTCATTAAGAGATCGACTCCAAAGAGGCATATCATCTAGCTTCACAGAACAGCAAGAAGGAGGCTGGCAGGATCAGAAGACCTACTTTGATAAGAAGGCAAGAGCAGCAATTATAGAGACTGGTGACCGAGTTCTGGTTAAAACCGTCGCCTTTGAAGGAAGACACAAACTAGCAGACAGATGGGAAGGTGACATTTATACAGTTCTTCGTCAACCAGAACCCACTCCATCCCTGTCTATGTGGTCGGAAAGGAGAATGGTGAAGGTAGGAAGAGAGTTTTACACCGGAATCTTCTACTTCCCATTGGTGCACTCCCCTGTACCGGATTCACTAGCACCAGAGCCACCGAGGACCTATCCCGAAACCAAGAAGATCAAAGAGACTTGCTGTTCCAGCTCGAGGAACCAGAGGATGACAGAGTCAGACATATATTTCCCATCGTCTGAGCCGTCAGTGTCAGCTGCGGATATAGCTGATAGGCCAACTGAGGCTAGAGCAGAAGTTGAAGACTTTGCATTGGATCGAAGACGATTTAGTTGGAGACGAGTTTGGGAGCCAGCCAGACCAGCCTGAAGATATTTCAGCTGAGGGGCTGATCCTGCTGCAGAGAGGACATCAGATGTGGAGACCACTGACGCAGATCCTGGTGCAGCCCCAGAAGAACCTGCCAATGTGGAAGATGATCCTGGAGTCAGCTTTCGAAGATGTGCCGGCACAGCAACCCAGAAGATCAGGGAGGACTCCGGACACAGCCACGGTGGATGTCTAGCGGTGAGTATGTAATGTCTTGCAGTTCCACATCCCGACTGGAAGATCAGAGCTGAGTATCTCAGTTCTCTTATCAACGCTGGAATGCTCGCCAACGACAGTACTGATGTACAGAATGCATTTCTCTCCCCTTGTTTTGTAGGCAAATGATGAGGACATCATTTTCATCCCGGGGGAAATTATTAGCAGCAGGTGTATATATTTGTATTTTAGTCTTATTTTTGTAAATAAATATATTTCAAGTTTTGTTTCTGTTGAACTTTATTCAACAGAGGTGTGTGTTTGTCATTCTAAGCCCAGGCCTCAGTGATCAATCACAACCCAAGCTCCACTACATTCTTTGTCCAGCCCTCTGCTGATCAATCCACACCCCAAAGCGATCCTGTGATTGGCCAAATTTAAACTTTACTCTTCTTGCTCTGACTAACTCCATATGCCATTTCACTATGCACTGCACTGGGAGTATTCACAGATCACCACAAAGGTTAGTTTATAATTCATCTTTATTTCTAAATAGGATTAAATAGTAATCAAAGATTATGCATTATAAATAAGCATCTAAGAAGTAATTATATTTACATTGAATTATATATTTCTATTAATGTTTTGAATGAATGTGGTTTAGAGGCTGAACTTTAAAACCTAAGCAATACTGTATTTTAATATTATCTTGTATACATGCTAAGTTACTAGTATATCTACATTAATGGAATTGCATAAGCTGTGCATTTTTGTTATTCAGTGTATTTAGTCACTCTAAGTATTTATTCCTGCTCTTCTTCTGCAGGACATATCATGAATGGTGACATTTCAAGGGTATCACGTTTTTCACCCTTTGTGCCACACATGGGGTATGTGTAACCATTTTACTTAATATGTACTGTAAGCATTTTCTATCGTATCATCTAATAATACATAGTTGTAAGTAATGTAACAGAAATGATTGTATTGCTTTGATGATGATATGATATATAATATTATATTATGTTTAATATGCATATACTATATTATCTGTTGTTTCTTATTACAGGGTGACTATCGTATATAATAAACGTAAGCCTCACACCCCGTAGCTGTCTTGGTGTCATCTGTCTAAAATAATAGATAAAGCCAAGAAAACCCGGTTACACTTATGGTTGTAAAGGTGGAGACCGTAAATGTTCTGGTGTGTTTTGAGGAGTATTAATGCAAGATTTGAGAAGTGATCGATTCATTGTTGACATGATTGTGATATTGGTTGAAAGTGTTTTCCAAAATAATTTAGGCCAGGGTTAGTGTTTGCTGCTATTAATATATGTTTCTGTTTGTTTTGGAACTGTATTTTTTTGCAGGAATGTACATTTGAAGAGTGTTCGTAACTGTCTGAAGACATTAAAGTCTGCATTGTGATCTCTCTGAGCTCTGAGTGCTGCATATTTGTCATGCTTTATGTTTTCTAATTCCTGATCCCAACAAGGTGGTTGTGTTCTCGTTCATTGAAGAAAATGTAGCATCATATGTTTTTTTGTCTGTTCAGCTGCTTTCTGAAAATGTGTTACCAAGTGCGAAAGTGCTTGATCAATGTTGTTATGAATAAGGCCATTTAAATGAGTGCATTGATCGTTAGTGACCTAACGTTTGTAATGAATGCTGTAGACACAAGAATGATAAATATCCAGTAACTCTCATCCACGGGGTTTTATTCTTTGATGGGAAACAAAGATACTTTATGCGTTGATGTAAGTTAACAAATGTAGAATACACGTTTGACGTTGATCGTTAGCCACTAGTGGAAAGGATAAGTAGACGAGTGGATGAGTGGATGAGGTTTGGAAAACTAGAATAAACAAAACAAATTGTAACATAATTTGACTATAAAATACATTGCATTGACAAAATATCATCTAAATTCACGTTTAACAACTTTGAAAACCTTTGAACATTATTTGAACACTTTCAGAAAATATTGCATGTCACGATAGCATTATGAGGCCATGAACTACAAAGAAGACTAATGAACAGTATATTTTACACAAACTAGAATAGTAACAGTGAGATAATAAAGATGCAAGACGAATCTTTGTGTGTCCTGTGTGCTACATTGAGATTAACAGTCAGAGGAGACCTCTTGACGAGTATGGAGGCTGCTAACACACTGAAGCATGGGGTCCCAGTACCAGATGTGCTTTTATGGTCACATGACAGGAAAGCGGTACTATGAGATATGAAACATGACTTAACAAATCTGCAAAGGTTTATATAGAAAGCTGGGCTTGAACCCTAGCTTGCTGGGTTACTAACATTAATGGAGGTAATAGCTGATACTAGGATGAAATAAGAGCCGCACTTTGCGACAGAGACATATTAGGAAGACAGTTATAATGCAGGTATGAAAATATCTGCAGGGGAAAAATGTGCACAGAATTAATGAAATTTATGAATCTTTCTTTAACAAATGTACTGTTTCCATCTTTGTACCACATGTGTTTTGTCCATTTGTCCTGGTTTATCCTCCTGTGTATTACTATTAGTGGTTAATGTGTGTGAATGAGCGGTGTGGGGAGCTTGAATGTGAATGCCAGGGGAAAGTGACATGAGTTATCTAGTGTGCCTACACTAAACTGTGTGGTGAAAGGAAATAATGAAGAAGAACCTAACAGTCAGTCAACAACACTGCAACCGTTATAAGTGGAGCATGTATATTTACCACATAAATCATTACCTAATCTACCATTTAAGGCATCAATGCCAAAGTGCCAAATTATCCAGCAATTTTTCTTTGAAGAGGAGAATCGTCCCTACCTTTATGCAAGCAACCCTTGTCTTTTGCTTCAAAGCTCACCCAATGCTAGTCTTATCAGTAAATGTTTGGTAACACTTCAGATAGAACTTAGCTGTGCTTTTAGAAGCTTTATTAAGTTTCTCAGCTACAGAGTTTTCAGTGACATCTAGTTCTTTCCATATTGCAACACTTTCACTCACTTTTGCCAGTGTTATATCCGTAAATTAACGTAAACCACGGATTTTATTGTCTGTAATGTGACGCAAACATTCCAAAGCCATGAGCGCGGCCATGTTGTAGTACCGTACAAAATAGCTGCTTCCTGTATTCTGATTGGTCAATAATACCTTGCTACAATGGTGATTCACTGATTTAGAACTGTCCATTCCAAGGCCTCTAAATAACTATTGTTCAAGTGATTTATCAAGATACGTTTTATTAGGCTTTAAAAATAACAAACTTAATTATAAAACCCTAACTTTGTATCCACCGGATATGATGAAGCTTAATTTGACACAATTTGGGGGTTCGGCCCATGGCCTAATAGATTGTGTCGAACTGTGTCAGGCGTCTTATCACTGCATTGTCACAAAGCGGCAATACTTCTTTATCAACACGATTTGTGTCGGCATTGAGTGCACTGTGTAACACATTGGTTTTATGCATGCAACAGTTATGTCCCTTCGAAAATCAATCGGTAATGTTCGGCTGCGACAACAATCACATTCCTCACTACTCGTCCGTTCCGTAACCCCAAGGAGACTCGCCTCCCTATTCAGAAATGTGCGAAAACACGACAAACCAGTCAGAATGCACGTATGGGTTAAGCTTACTTTACTCTGTGAGTACTTGAATCAGTTATAACACGATGTGATTGTATCAAAAATCCTGAAAAACTATGTGTCATCATTTGACATTACAAATAACACAGCTAACAGCAATATGCTGCCTGATTTAATAAAGATAGGACCATGAACGGTAAGAGGTTCAATACACACACCGTTTGTTTACATAACAGTTCTCATGTTTCCGACTGAGTGTTTTCTCTGACGATCTTGCGGGCTTGATTTGTACAATATATACTGATCATCATTGAAAACGCACCAGTCTAAAATTTTCCATATTTTTCATCAACATGGATTTCAGCATGACAATGATCAATGAATATAACTAACATGAAGTCCAAGGGCATGTCCAGTTGACAAAAATGCTTTAGAAGCAAATTCATGTCCACAGTATGACTCTTAATTCCCAAATGCATCAACATGCAGAAAATGAAAAGCGCGAATTTTATTCTGAAATCATACTGACTGTGATATTAAAAGCAGGTGTATGAGTACCGATTCTCATTGCTTCACTAACGATTGTGAAACGAGGACAGAGAAACCGAGGTTAAGACCTCACGAAAGAGAACGTGCACTAGGCATGATTCAGGTTGGCACCAGCAGCAGGGATATTGCTCGACAACTTGGACTTGGCCACTCCACCATCGTGAGGCTTCATAGACGACATCAGTAGACAGGCAGTACCCGTGACCTTCAATGAACTTGGCAACAACGTGTTACGACGCTCCATCAGGATCGCACTATTGACCTTGTCCATATCAGTGATTGAACACTGCCGACTGCCGACTGCCAGGACTGCTGCACTAGTTCTAGGTTGACGTGGGGTCATCAGCGCTGACTCCATGCGACGCCGTCTACACGCTACATGGCTCCATGCTCGATGTCCTTACGTTGGACCAATTCTGACTGACAGACGCCGTAATGAGCGTATACAATGGGCTAGCAGGCATTTTCAGTAAGTTACATCAATGGCATGGTGTGGTAGTCACTGACGAGTCACGTCTTTATCTACATAATGCTGACGGCCGATTACGTGTTTGGCGTAGACGTGGTGAACGTTATGCTGATGAGTGTGTGGTTCAGACAGACCTTTGGGTGGTGGGAGTGTCATGGTCTGGGGTGGAATAAATTACAATCACAGGACTGCCTTCATGTCTGTCAAGGGAGAGTTAATGCCCTTTATTACCGTGAGAAGATTCTTCAGAATCACATCGTATCTGTCTTCAATCACCACCAAGATGTCCATACTTTTCAACAGGACAACGCACGGGCACACACAACAAGACTTTCCATGCAGTATCTGGCCCAGCAACACATCCAGGTTATTCATTGGCCAGCACAGTCCCCGGATGTATCCCCATGAAGCGACAACAGATGCGAAACATCCGGGAACTTGAGGCTGCACTACTGCAGAAGTGGAATGCCATCCTCAAGAACTCTATTCGGACGCTTATTGACTCAATGAGGAGACGTTGAACTGCATGTGTCAATGCAAATGACGGTCACACGCGATATTGACTTTTCGATTTGACCCGACGTGTGTTTGATCCTTTCTGACTGTGGAACATTTCAATGAATGAGCGTCTTTTCTGTGTTGTTGTTTTTGTCAGTCGTCCATCTGTTATTATCCACTCAAAAATATCAATTCCTTACACGTGCTTTTAATAATCTGAACTTTTATAAGTGGTGCGTTTTCAATGATGTTCAGTATATTTATGCCAACTTTTATCTTAAATACTGTTCTTACATTTCACTTCACTGGTTATATTTTAGCCTTTAGTCTTGGGGAACGAGTATTGACACTCTCTGACCATAGATCTCAGTTTGAAACACTTGTTTCACATTCGTTTTATGGTAGTTATCGAATGATACCATATCATCGCTATACCGATGAAGCTGAACTTCTTGGCCATATTACCATGTTTCCAATCTGCTCATCTAAAGAGAAATTCCGACTGATATGTAGTATCAGATCAGGTAAAAGGGAACACAGCTGGTGCCCATGGGGATGCCTATTTATTGCCTGAATGCTAAAACTTCAAAGTTTACATATTTCACATTTCATGTATTATGTACCCAATAACGTTAAGATGACATTGCCTTCATTTTAACAAATCTCATGGAACCTCTGATCATAGATGTAGCTATGGTCACGATATTTTGCACAATAAACCTTGGACCGGGAAATGAAAGTTTCTGTAACATATGTGACTGACACGTCCGTCGTAGCCAAGTTGGAAGCGTTTATTCAAGGGAGATAACTCTACACGCAAACTTATCAACAGGATATATGGCAGATGTCGTACATGCAGATGTCGTACATGGCCAGTAGACAGCTTCACGAGCTTGCTGTTTGCATTTGGTGATACCAAGGTGGGAAGCATGGATCTATTTCATCATGTCTGATTTCATGCTAGGTAGAACCACGTTTCGCTCACCTTTGTATACCATTCCATCAGAGAAAGAGTGTTCATCTCTCTGGTTCCAATACTGTCGGATGGAATGTGGAGTGTCTCCTTTATTGTTGGGCCAGTGTTTCTGGACGATAGCGTGAAGCTCATTTATTTCTTCTACTGTGCGTTGCTGAAACTGTTGATATCAAACAGGTGGGTCACAGCGATAAACTCAATGACAGCTTCTAAATCTGGCATGGTGGCCCGACTCAAAGCGTCGCCTATTGGTATATCCTTACCCAGCTTGTAGGTTACATTAAGGTCATTTGACTGCAACCTTAGCATCACTGACTGCAGTCTCATAGGAGCTCAGGAATGGCTTGCTGAATATGCTCTGGACGGGCTTGGGGTCTGATTCAATTGTCACTGTGTGTCCAAATATGTAATAATGAAACTTCTTGCAGTTATGAACTATTGCAAGCCGTCTGAGTAAGGGCCTTTGGTGAGGAAGCAGCTGGGTGTCCTTGTAGAAGTACTGTCCCTAAAGCAATACTGTTTGCATCACATTGATATTGGACGATTTGCGCACATGAAACCTGGTCAACACAGGCGCTGTGCTGATCAAATCTTTGAGTATTTCATCGGACGTTTGCTGTGGCTTCTCCAAGGAAATAAGTCCACGTCTTTCTTAATGACCTCTCTCAGTGTTGCATCTGTCTCACTCAGATTAGGCAAGGAATTTGGACAGATACTGGATCATCCCAAGTAAGTCTCAAACATCACCGTCAGCACTCGCACTTTACTTGGATCTGCTTCAAGATCATTCTTATTTACCACATGTCCAGCATATTTGATTTTTTGCTGTTTCACGTAGCACTTGCCAATAGTTCAGTCGACGATTTACTAAGCAGCTCTGTGTGTAACCTCCTACATTATACGATTAAGATCAGCAGCGTGTTCACCGCCAATGAGAACGAGATCCATAATCACTCTCGCTCCGACTTGCATAGTGTCCATTGTGTGGTGGCTGGAGCCGGCTTTACACCGAATCATCTGAACCTGCCTATTGAAGTGTTGGATGTTGGTAACAGACATGATTCATAGTCCAGCAGAATTTGAGAAATCCTGATTTTGCATCCAACACGGAAAATACCTTTACGGTTGGGAATGATGCAACGACTTCCTCTATTGTAGGAACTGGATAGTGCTCCCTCGGTGTTGCCCAATTCAAGTCTTGTGGATCAGGCATATCCACACTTTGTCACCCTTGACAACTATCTCAACTGAGCTCATCCAGTCTGTCGGCTCTGTTACTTTAGACTGTGGCCTTTAGCTTCCATTTCATGGAATTTGCTCGTGATCTTTTCTACCACTGCCTTTGGTGGATGTCGTGGTCCATGCACTACAAGGGGGGAATTGTCGGGGCATTCTTCAGCCTTTGTGTTGCTGGAAGGGTACCTGTAGCAGACTTTAGTTCTGAACACTTATCTAATACTTCTCTGAAGTTCTCTGAAGAAGGTCTAGTCACATGTAATGTCAGATCAGTGGATTTGTTGTACCGATAGAAATCTTTGACAAATAGTTAACAGTGACACATCCTACTGTTATGGATCAATATGGTTCTTTGCTCTTAGGCTGAGTTCTTAACTGTGAGCATCAAACTTGAGATCTGTATTTTTATGCATTGGATTATGACCGGCAAGATAATCATTCTTGTATTTGGTAGTAAAATAGTAGACTTGAAACATCCAAAACTGTTTCATAAAAAGACAAAATACCACGAGAGTCAGATTTATATACTTTCATTCCTAATTCATAGCTATTCAAACATGAGAAAAATCAAACATATTATACATAATATACAACATTTGACAGGGATAATCATATATAATCTGTTAAAATATACACACGCCATGTTGGAATAGACATTGAAAATATCAAAAAATAGATAATCATACTTATCACTGGTGAAGATGTGGTTAGAGTTGGCCTACGTTAACCAATGCTTCTCTAATGAGGTGAGTAACGGGATTGGGTGGTCAGGATCGCTGACCTGGGGCTCATTTCACGAAGCAACCTTTACTAAGGTTAACCTTAACTCCCATTCTTTACCATTGCACTAAGGTTACCAAAGTGACTTACGATCACCTTAGAGCTTTTGAAAGGAGGCCCTGTTTCACACAGCTCTCGTAAGCACAAGATCTCGTAACATCTCCTATGTTACAGTATAGGAGGTACAGCAGATACGAGAAAAGTTACGAGATCTTAGGCTTTACGAGAACTTTGTGTAAGGGGGCCCTGGTTGCTGCAAGTCATTGTGGACATTTTGCGTAGATCGATGCTCGTGATGTCAATCAACATAGCCTCAATGCCTCCCACAATACCAGCCACTTATATTATACACATATAATTCTACTCATGATGTCAACCAACCTAGCCTAAATGCCTCCCACAATACCAGCCACTTATATTATACACATATAATTCCACTCATGATGTCAATCAACATAGCCTCAATGCCTCCCACAATACCAGTCAGTCTTATATTATACACATATAATTCCACTCATGATGTCAATCAACATAGCCTCAACGCCTCCAACAATACCAGTCACTTATATTATACATATAATTCCACTCATGATGTCAACCAACATAGCCTCAACGCCTCCCACAATACCAGTCACTTACATTATACACATATAATTCCACTCATGGTGTCAACCAACATAGCCTCAACACCTCCCACAATACCAGTCATTATATTATACACATATAATTCCACCCATGATGTCAACCAACATAGCCTCAACGCCCCCACAATACCAGTCCACTTATACACATATAATTCCCATCATGATGTCATTCAACATAGCCTAAATGCTTCCCACAAATACCAGTCACTTATATTATACACATATAATTCCACTCCATGATGTCAATCAACATAGCCTCAACGCCTCCCACAATACCAGTCACTTATAGTATACACATATAATTCCACTCATGATGTCAACCAACATAGCCTCAACGCCTCCCACAATACCAGTCACTTATATTATACACATATAATTCCACTCATGATGTCAATCAACATAGCCTAAACGCCTCCCACAATACCAGTCCACTTATATTATACACATATAATTCCACTCATGATGTCAATCAACATAGCCTCAATACCTCCCACAATACCAGTTACTTATAGTATACACATATAATTCCACTCATGATGTCAATCAACATAGCCTCAACGCCTCCCACAATACCAGCCACTTATATTATACACATATAATTCCACTCATGATGTCAAACCAACATAGCCTAAATGCCTCCAACAATACCAGCCACGTATATTATACACATATAATTCCACTCATGATGTCAATCAACATAGCCTCAATGCCTCCCCACAATACCAGTCACTTATTTATTATACACATATAATTCCACTCATGGTGTCAACCAACATAGCCTCAACACCTCCCACAATACCAGTCACTCTATACACATATAATTCCACTCATGATGTCAACCAACATAGCCTCAACGCCTCCCACAATACCAGTCACTTTACATTATACACATATAATTCCACTCATGGTGTCAATCAACATAGCCTCAACACCTCCCACACAATACCAGTCACTTATACACATATAATTCCACTCATGATGTAAACCAACATAGCCTCAACGCCTCCCACAATACCAGCCACTTATAGTATACACATATAATTCCACTCATGATGTCAACCAACATAGCCTCCTCAACGCCCCCCCACAATACCAGTCACTTATAGTATATACACATATAATTCCCATCATGATGTCAATCAACATAGCCTAAATGCTTCCCACAATACCAGTCACTTATATTATACACATATAATTCCACTCATGATGTCAATCAACATAGCCTCAATGCCTCCCACAATACCAGTCACTTATAGTATACACATATAATTCCACTCATGATGTCAACCAACATAGCCTCAATGCCTCCCCACAATACCAGTCACTTATAGTATACACATATAATTCAACTCATGATGTCAATCAACATAGCCTCAACGCCTCCCACAATACCAGTCACTTATAGTATACACATATAATTCCACTCATGATGTCAATCAACATAGCCTCAATGCCTCCCACAATACCAGTCACTTATAGTATACACATATAATTCCACTCATGATGTCAATCAACATAGCCTCAACGCCTCCCACAATACCACCAGTCACTTATACACATATAATTCCACTCATGATGTCAACCAACATAGCCTCAACGCCTCCCACAATACCAGTCACTTATAGTATACACATATAATTCCACTCATGATGTCAATCAACATAGCCTCAACGCCTCCCACAATACCAGTCACTTATAGTATACACATATAATTCCACTCATGATGTCAATCAACATAGCCTCAACGCCTCCCACAATACCAGTCACTTATAGTATACACATATAATTCCACTCATGATGTCAATCAACATAGCCTAAACGCCTCCCACAATACCAGTCACTTATAGTATACACATATAATTCCACTCATGATGTCAATCAACATAGCCTCAACGCCTCCCACAATACCAGTCACTTATACACATATAATTCCACTCATGATGTCAATCAACATAGCCTCAACGCCTCCCACAATACCAGTCACTTATAGTATACACATATAATTCCACTCATGATGTCAATCAACATAGCCTCAACGCCTCCCACAATACCAGTCACTTATAGTATACACATATAATTCCACCTCATGATGTCAATCAACATAGCCTCAACGCCTCCCACAATACCAGTCACTTATAGTATACACATATAATTCCACTCATGATGTCAACCAACATAGCCTCAACGCCTCCCCACAATACCAGTCACTTTATAGTATACACACATATAATTCTACTCATGATGTCAACCAACCTAGCCTAAATGCCTCCCACAATACCAGCCACTTATATTATACAATATATAATTCCACTTATGATGTCAATCAACCTAGCCTAAATGCCTCCCACAATACCAGTCACTTATATTATACACATATAATTCCACTCATGATGTCAACCAACATAGCCTCAACGCCTCCCACAATACCAGTCACTTACATTATACACATATAATTCCACTCATGGTGTCAACCAACATAGCCTCCCCAACGCCTCCCACAATACCAGTCACTTATACACATATAATTCCACTCATGATGTCAACCAACATAGCCTCAACGCCTCCCACAATACTAGTCACTTACATTATACACATATAATTCCACTCATGGTGTCAACCAACATAGCCTCAACACCTCCCCACAATACCAGTCACTTATACACATATAATTCCACTCATGATGTCAACCAACATAGCCTCAACACCTCCCACAATACCAGTCACTTATAGTATACACATATAATTCCACTCATGATGTCAACCAACATAGCCTCAACGCCTCCCACAATACCAGTCACTTATAGTATACACATAATTCCACTCATGATGTCAACCAACATAGCCTCAACGCCCCCACAATACCAGTCACTTATACACATATAACTCCCATCATGATGTCATTCAACATAGCCTAAATGCTTCCCACAATACCAGTCACTTATAGTATACACATATAATTCCACTCATGATGTCAATCAACATAGCCTCAACGCCTCCCACAATACCAGTCACTTATAGTATACACATATAATTCCACTCCATGATGTCAACCAACATAGCCTAAATGCCTCCCACAATACCAGTCACTTAAAGTATACACATATAATTCCACTCCATGATGTCAATCAACATAGCCTCAATGCCTCCCACAATACCAGTCACTTATAGTATACACATATAATTCCACTCCATGATGTCAATCAACATAGCCTCAACGCCTCCCACAATACCAGTCACTTATATAGTATACACATATAATTCCACTCATGATGTCAATCAACATAGCCTCAACGCCTCCCACAATACCAGTCACTTATAGTATACACATATAATTCCACTCCTGATGTCAATCAACATAGCCTAAATGCCTCCCACAATACCAGTCACTTCTATAGTATACACATATAATTCCACTCATGATGTCAATCAACATAGCCTCAACGCCTCCCACAATACCAGTCACTTATATTATACACATATAATTCCACTCATGATGTCAATCAACATAGCCTCAACGCCTCCCACAATACCAGTCACTTATAGTATACACATATAATTCCACTCATGATGTCAATCAACATAGCCTCAACGCCTCCCACAATACCAGTCACTTATAGTATACATATAATTCCACTCATGATGTCAATCAACATAGCCTAAATGCCCCCCACAATACCAGTCACTTATATTATACACATATAATTCCACTGACAGAGATGAATGAGATTGGGTGAAAATGACCAGTCAACCAAATTTGATTTGCTGAATGAAACAGTATTTTCATACACACTGACGTTGATCATCTCTTGTACAACCTAATATTGTAGGGTTTTATAGTACATAGCGTGGTGGGAGAGCGCCAGTGTCTAAAGCGCCAGGCTAGTGATGAGGTGCCGGGCTGGAGCCCACCTGTGACTGGGTGGAAAACCTTGGAGTCAACTTTGTGTGCAAACTCTTTCAGTGTTGTCACAACCCCTAGTGTACAGTACACAACCTTGTGCACTTTAAAGAACCCACGAACCCGTTGGTAAATGAACAGATTGTGGCCACATGAATACGTGCAAACAATTAGTTGTCTGTGCAGAAACG